>NC_081799.1:25453393-25615893 GCF_963082965.1 Carassius carassius
TATTGTGATGTTTTTATCAGCTGTTTGGACTCTCATTCTGACGGCACGGCACCCATTCACTGCAGAGCATCCATTGATGAGACACTGATGCAATGCTACATTTCTCCAAACCTGATGAAGACACAAACTCATCTACATCTTGGATGGTCTTGAAGTGGGAGTCAATGTTCATTTTTGGGGTGAACTATTGCTTTAACAACCTCGTAGCTCACAGTAATAAGTCAATATTAATAATAAAAAAAACCTGTGGAGAAAATCAATGAGAGTTTTCTGTTGCACTCTTATAGAAAAATATCAAATTTTTGAGATGCGTGCATAACATCTCATAAATAAAAGGTCACAATCTCTGCTCTGAAGCAACAGTCATCCTCCCACATTCCTGCTGAGTCAGACGAAGACCAAATCTATCTGATGCACTCGGTGCAAGCCTGCAACATGCACAGTCAGACACAAATACAAGCAGCAGCAACAGTGCAGCATATGCATTTCTTTTCATCCGCCAGCCAGGAGCCTGCCTCCCATTGCACTTCCCCCGACTGCATCTTGGAGCGTTTCCAAATCCAGTCAAACAAGGTCACATTTTCCCCCGCCTCAGCCCGCCATACTGAGCACGCGTGAACCCGATGAACCCACTCCACTGCTGCAGAACAGACTGACTGTGGAAAAACGCCCCTGCTGACCCCGTTCCAGCTCACGTCCACCTTACCCCATTCTATACACATATGTACACCCTATTTTCACTATGCAATAATGAGCAATTTCCATTAAAATAGAAGAACCCTTCAAATTGACCATAAGTGCATGCATACCAATTTCATGCAATGCAATAAAGGAGTCAAATGACTGCAATGCCACTTTAATAATTTTACATGCCCTTTATGCATGCAAAAGCATTTTAAAACAGACCACTTTGAAATGCACACTGCTGAAATAAGTATAAAAGCAAAGGAGACACGTCTCCGTTGATGCCCGTATGCATGACTTCATCTCGGTGTCTAAATTTAGGACTGTGCCATGCATGCAACTGCTCTGGAGCTCCCTAGACAGTCCCGAATCTGTCACAGATACGTGCTATTATGCTGAATGAGATGAAAATGGTTTCCTAACATGAACCAAGAAATGAGTCTGGCAACGAGAGGTTTCAAATGCATGCAGTCTGGCTTTCCAAACCCACTGTGCATGCTGATGATACTGAGAACCGGTTGAACCCTACGCTTTAATTCAGATGCAAGTTTCCTACAGTCACATCAGTAACCCAGATAAAGCTGGGTTTGTGTGTGTGTGTGTGTGTTTGTGTGTGTGTAGGTGGCAGACTGGGGAGAATACAGTCGGTCTGTTTCTGGATACAAATAGTACATTCAGTTTTTGCAGAGGGCTGCTGCTGCTCTTTTACTGTCTTCAGCACGTTTCTGACGTTTATTAATCCGAATCTAGTAGATCAAGTATAGATATATATTCTGTTCAACAGAACAAAGGAGGCGCTGAGGTATCAGCACATCTACAGAGGCACTTTCGTTACTCCTGTTTTTTCGATTGTATTCCCATCTGTCACGCTGAGCTGTGAGCTGGATAGAGTTTTTAATTAGGAAAAACACAATATGTGCATTTTCTTCAAATCGCGCAGTGTTAGAAGAATAGCTAAGTGTCGACTCAACTAATGTCTTTTTTTTTTTTTTTTTACTTTTGGCGAATGTGTGAAGGTTTACTTACAGATAAAGTCTTTGTTCTTGTCCTTTGCTGTAAAGTTGCTGTTGGAAAATGCGTTCTTGGACGAAAGCGGACCCGAGCAACACCCTTGCGGGGTTTGGACCCCCCATACAAGGCTGCGGGACTGGGGCGTCAGGATCTCAGCCGCGTCCACTGGCTGACTGCATGTAATATAACAGAGAGCTAATTTTGACTGTGCTGGATTGGGGCCAAGCCCCCCATTCCGGCTCTGCACTGCAGTTCGGTTCAGAAGAAACCGACGATTACACCGACGGTGGGCGGGGCCTGTGAGACTCCGCCCACTGTGCGTGCGGCGCGGCGCCATTGGGCGGTTAAACTATGGCAAGCCGTTTTATCATTTAGGGCTCATTCACACGAAGCTACAGCTTTCCTGATCTTGTTTTTCGGTGACAGCGTCATTTCGAGAAAGTCTGTCAGTACTTTTGTACATCTAATACTTACTGTATTCCAAACGGTAGAAATGAAAACATACAGCGAGTGGAAGCACAGTGAGTGTTTCACAGCTTAATATTGTGCAAAGAAGCTATATGCGGGAAAGAGCCAAGCTTAGATTTTTAAATAAGGAGTGCATTTGTAATACTTGCATGACAAGCGCGTATATAAATGACATCAGTAGGCTATAATCGATTATGGTCTATTACTGCATCCATGCAGAATCGTCCATGTCTGCATGCAGGGCCGTATTAAAAAGTGAAAGTGAAGTGACATTCAGCCAAGTATGGTGACCCATACTCAGAATTTGTGCTCTGCATTTAACCCACTCGAAATGCACACACACAGAGCAGTGAACACACACACACACTGTGAGCACACACCCGGAGCAGTGGGCAGCCATTTATGCTGCGGCGCCCGGGGAGCAGTTGGGGGTTTGATGCCTTGCTCAAGGGCACCTAAGTCGTGGTATTGAAGGTGGAGAGAAAACTGTACATGCACTCCCCCCCACCCACAATTCCTGCCGGCCCGGGACTCGAACTCACAACCTTTCGATTGGGAGTCCGACTCTCTAACCATTAGGCCACGACTCCCCATAAAAAAAACTGATAAGAACAGATACTACACTTGATCTTAGCCAAAAGGCCGAGAAGCGATTTTAAGAAAGTGTGGTGCCCCTGGGCACTATACCTTCTGTGTCATTGTCGTCCTGAGCTCATTCTTCACTCATTTAAAAAAAAACTATCGATCCCTGGAACATTTTGAATTGTAGCTAAACGTCTAGCGTCCTTGTCTTTCTTTATCTTTCTTTTTGCAAAACCACTCAATTGACGTCTGTCCATTTTGATTCATTTTCTGTAGCCGTTAAAAAAATGACACATTTGCGCGTACTTGTTGTGATAGTGGTCATGTAATCTTTATTTATTTATAATTTATTATTATTATTATTGTTGTTAAGTTGGTGTTCATAAACGAGTTATGTATGGTCTTTTAAGAATTTCAAGTTAATAATAAAACAATTTACGAAAAATATTTTTAAAGCTTGTGTCATGTGGTGCCCTCCTAGTTGTTGTGAATGGTTGGTGCCCCTGGGCACTGGCCCAAATGCCCTTATGGATAATCCGGCTCTGTCTGCATGCAACGATTAGTTTCAACTTCCCTACTGCATATATATGAAACCACCAAAACTGACTCAAAACGATGTAGTATACATGCCAGACCAGTATGTGGTGGTGTTATTCTGCCACAGAGATAAACTAAAAATGGGAGAAGAAGACTTAGAGCAAGTGCATAAACCTTGCATGCTGTATACAAACCCATCACTTAGGATGCACAATATTGTTGGAACGTTATCTGAATCGGCTGATAATGGCTTAAAATGTAAACATCGACATGAGCCCGATATTAAAAATTATGCCAATATGCCCTGCCAATGCCGATAAGATGAATAACTCACATGACCTCAGGTGTGATAGGGATAATGTGAACAGTGAGGTCATTCTTGAAGCAAACTTTTGCCAGAGTGATGATTAGATTCACTGTTTTGGATTGCAGCATTTCATCTGAGAATGCACATACAGAATGATGCGTCGGGTGTGCTAGTCAACAATACTAGCATGTGCAGTAGCACCAGCAGCAGCCTTTTTATTTAATTAGGAGGATGCTGTTGGCCTACTTGTAATAAAATTTACATAAAATACACTAATAACATTAAGATTGTGTTCCTGATTAAATTAATCAGTAATTTATGTCATAAAATCACAAATACCAATTTTTATAATCTCTGCCCAGGAGAGAAATGGTGTTGTTTCCAAATAAAAAGTAATATATTGGCATCGGCTATCAGCCAAAATGAGTTGGAAAATATGCTAAGAAAATATGCTTAAGAAACATGCAAAGTTAACTTAATTGTTTATCTATATTAAAAACAATGCTAAAGTCAGTTATTCTCTTTTAAAAATGTGCTTTCCAGGCCGGAATGTCTGTCTATTTTTTGGTTTCTGAAACCCGCCCACTGCCAGTTTACCCAATTGTATTTCGGCACTCTGGGTTGCCAGTTGGATGAAACATTTAAATGTATTTTATTTCTTTCACTGTCAAGTGCGCTTGTTCCTGTTGTGACGTCAATCAGACAACCTGTGTGTGTGTCAAGTCTGAGGAGGAGGGGCTGCAATACCTAGTTCAACCTGTCAATCCTACATACAGCACCTTTAAGGATTAAATGTTATAACGGCTTGCCATAGCTAATGCGGTCCAATTAGAGACAAAGGATCTCGGTGTGGGTGCCTGGTAGCACGAAACGACCAATACATACAGGCGGTTTGTCTAGGAACGCCCCCGGGAACGCCCCGTCACGTGACGTGGGGGAAAACATTGCCTTGGGACAATCATGCCGAAGAGTTGCTGTGTGGTTTTCTGTACCTCCAATAAACTAACAAATTATGAATTGAAGTTCTACATCCATCCTAATAAACATACAGAACCGGAAAGGAGGACAAAATACCTTCATGCAATAAGTTGTGAGGATGATCAAGGGAAGTTGTGGAATCCCAAGACTAAGCATGTGTATGTGTGCAGTTGGCATTTCATCACAGGCAGGCTACGTTAACATTGTGTTATTAACGCTATCAAAACTATGTAAGGTTGTTTCAGAAAGTGGTATTCTACCTTAAGCAAAACTATGTAGCCTAGTGTCGAACCTAAACTTGCATGAAAACGCGTCTGCTAAGAGGTGTAGTCAACATGATACGCAGGTAACTTATACGCCGCATGCCCACTAGAAAAGGCCAAGGATTTCCGTATAACTTTACCCACTTAAAAAAGAGTGAGCATATGTAAAAACTTCGTTCGGTTAACAAAACAAAAATAAAGAATTGCAAAACATAAATGAAACAGCGCGAAAGCAATGATTTTGCAATACATATTTTCCATGGTCATATCTATTAATTTATTTGCAACGCTGCTTTTATTTTGTGTGTCAGTCTATTTTGAGCTTGCAATACCATTTTCCCTTTGCGCTCCACTTTTCTGCACGTCTCTCTTTGTGGCACTGTTTTGATGTGGGGGCGGAGTCAAGGGACGGGGGCGTGTACAACATGCCTCCCTGGAAGTGACGTCATCGGCCCGAGACGCAGCTCACTGATCCAGGTCCTGTCATGATGAGCAGAGACTTTTGAGTGGATCTTTCTTTTTGTTCAATAGCATTAAAACATTCATGTTTTCATTTTATTAACTTTATTAACAAATGTATATGTGTATTAGCAGCGTTGGCTCAAGTTAAAGAAGTTGTTACCATGAACATCTGCTGTTTATTTCTCTCGATGTGCACACTTTTATAGCATTAAAATGTGTATTATTTCATTTGGTTAACTGCAAGTGTTTGTTTAAAATCTCTTAACTTGTGGGAGGACGCCAGCGCACAGAAGCGTTCTTTGTTCACATTAGTTTAGAGTTACTGCTAGTTTTAATGTAAAATAATGCAATTCACTTCATAAACTATTAAAGAGGTCTACGACTCAAGTTTCATATCAATCGCAAATTCATTTTTCATTTACATAACTACTGGCATAAATTAATAAATGACTATCATTGTAAGATTAAAAAAATTAAACGAGTCTTTTTGGTTTAGTTTTGTCGTGGCCACGAGATATTAATTCTTGGGAACATGATAATGTCGTGGCCATGAGTTTAATGAATAAACAAACCAGGATGACCAGAGCAACCTGAGATTATCAGAAATTGATAAAATATTTTTTATCCATCCCACAGTCCATTGATCGTGTCTTTTTATGTAATATATGTTCATATAAGGCTATTATTATTTTTATCATTACCGTATTTTTCGGACTATAAGTCACACCTAAGTATAAGTCGCATCAGTCCAAAAATACGTCATGACGAGGAAAAAAACATAAGTCGCACTGGACTATAAGTCACATTTATTTAGAACCTAGAACCAAGAGAAAACATTACCGTCTACAGCCGCTAGAGGGCGCTCTATGCTGCTCAGTGTAGACTACAGGAGAACTGAGCAGCATCTCTGGCAGCATAGAGCGCCCTCTCGCGGCTGTAGACGTTAATGTTTTCTCTTGGTTCATGTCAAATTAATTTTGATAAGTTGCACCTGACTGTAAGTCACAGGACCAGCCAAACTATGAAAAAAAGTGTGACTTATAGTCTGGAAAATATGGTATATATAATATATCCAAGTGAATGCTGCACACTACTGGTGGTTAAGGAGCAACACAGTCTCACTCTCTACTCGTCAAATGTCTGACGCATGGTCAAGGGATCTGGCGTCACTTTTTTGACGCACTGGGTATACCTTTGGCGTTATTTTTCAACGTGCAGGTTAGTCCGATAGACTTCTATAGAACTCAGCAGCGTTTAAATTTGACGTCTTGGGTCAGCACACCGCAACGAGACTAAATAAATAAAAATAAAAAAAAGAATAGGCTACAAAAAATTATATATGACAGAGATCGTTTTATCTGGCCCTCCAACTTGTTTTTGAGGTTTAAAAATCCTCGCAATCTGATATCAAAGTGTTCTCTGTGCAAAGGCTTAGCGCGTTCATCAGTGGTGAGTTTAACAACACTCAACTGCAGGTAAAACAGCATTCAGCGGTGAGTTTGATCAAAGCAACGCTCAACTGCAGGAAAAACGGCATTAAAAGGTGAGTTTAACAACTATGAAATCACGTTCAAGAAGTCTCATTCAGCACACATCGCGATACTTGCCATCAGTTTACATGTGCCACAGGTTAGGTGAGTAGATGTAAATTCGCTCTTTTAATGCCTGTTATAAAAAGTATTCTGTCTTCTTTATTAATCAGATTAGCGCCGTATTGTTTACCCGCTGTATTATATCAGTCATCCGAGGCTGTCTTTGAGTTTCATTGCGTTTAACTAAATGAACACACCTGCTAACTAGTGTGATTAAACTCTGTCGGTCACGTGACGTGCCATAGACTTTCAATATATTCATTTCAGGTTCAAAGATGTAAATTTGTAGTAAAATCATGGTAACCACGACACGTACAACAGTAACAAATTACATTTGAGGTTAAAACCCAGGAACGGGCCATTTACCATGTTTTTACCACAGTAACTGTAGTTTTACTATGGTATATTAATAATCAATACAACAATACAATAATCATCAAACTAACTATGGTTGTACAACTGTAATGGTCGTTTTTTGATGTGCTTTTATATGACAGATATCACAGTAATCACATTTACTGTACCATGCTTTTGATACCTTTTTATGTAAATCCAAAAAAAAGTAAATAAATAAAAGGACACATTTTTCCCCTCTTGCAGTTCATTCATATCAGTTTATATTTTAAATATTTTGCTCACAAAACATTATTAAAATTCTGTTTATAATTCTATTTTATTCTACCCCCCCCCACACCTTTCATATTTTTATTATTATTATTTTTTTTTTTAGCTGAAAAGACATAAAGGAAGCAGTCAGCCCAGTGGTGTTTCTGAAGAGGTATTCCTTCAGAAATGGAGAAGACAGAAAGCTGCGGAGGCAGACATTTGCAGCAGTAAATCTGTGATAGTTTGACCTTTTTATCAAACTGCTGTTATAAATTGCACAGCATTTGTTGTTTCTTAAACTGTTGCACTGTCCAAATACCCACACTTGCCATCTTTGCACCTGACCACTTGATTATTTATTTGACATATTTCCTGTGTTTAGCCCAAGTGTTCGAGTGAGCATGATGACCACAAGTGTGTGTCAAACTTTTCATGACCTGATGACAGTGGTTCCCAATCCTGGTCCTGGAGAGCCCCAGCACTGCACGGTTTTGGTGTCTCTCTTATCTGACAAACACACTTTTGAGGTCTTGGAGTCTTCACTGATGATCTGAATCAGGTGTGTTTGATCAGGGAGACATCTCAAATATGCAGCGTTGGGGTTCTCCAGGACCAGGTTTGGGAGCCACTGCCTTATGGGACACACTTTGTAAAAATGTATTTGTAATAGTGATTTTGACCACAGGAAGAACAGCACTCGTATGTATATGAGATAGCTGATTGTTGGATCAATAAACAACAACAACAACTTAAGTGTTTAGAGTTTTATTTTTTTTATTTTTTATTTATTCAACTTTGCATTTTAAAATAAATTCTAAATCTCTCTTCATTAGTCCCTATTACAGAGGACAATTTAATTTTTGGTGCTTCTAATTAAGTGAATAAAAGCAGTTGCAAATGATGTACAAAATAAATATACTTTTCTGTGCACCAAGAAAACGTGCAACACTTTGTTTTACTACCAAATTATTCTCAATATCTTTATTATTATTATTATTATTAATATTTCACATACATTGGAAAGGTTTCTGTGACCAGATCAATTACACTACTGATAACCGTCCTTTAAGCATGTAATATTTTTTAAAAGAATTCATATGAATATAGCTTGCTATTATTGACTAGCTTTTAATAATAGATGCATTTAACATTTAATTATACAGCATCTTTACAGAGGCTGCTTTGATGGTCTAAAAAAAAGTTGCATGTAATTAAATAATATTTCCTTTCTGTCTTTCAGGATTGTTTGCAGATAATGCTGTTCTTCTCCATCATGCACAAGGACTCACCTCTTTAACTCTTTACCCCCCCCCCCCACACACACACACACACACACACACAGAAATGGTCCCTTGATCAGTGTTTAGACTTTGCAGTGGTTTGATTTTTGCAGAAGATGCAACTTTGTTTTAATTCTAAGCTTATAATGATTACATTACTTCCAGCAACCCATATACTGTATACAGAACCAGTGATCAAAACAATAGTTGAAAATACTTTTTTCATATTGATAAAGCATTGTGTTCTTTTTTTCAAGCTTCATAAAGTAAACTTTGCTTCTGGTGCTTTTATCATAAAAAAACATCAGTTCTCATCAGGAGTTTTCGTAAAGGACGTATTCATGCACAGCCATCCCCTAGTTCCAGTCATAAAGTGAATGATGTTATTGTCGGTTTTGTTTCTGCATTTTTATGTAGCAGGTGTTTGTTTTCCTGAACACGTTTTCTTTCTTCCATTGTTCGGACAATCAGTGTTTATTTGATGCTGTGCTGATGGGAGTTTTATAGATGATATTGCACACTTGACATGCATGTCTTCATGGTTTTTATTTTCTGAGTTTAAAACCGTGTGTTGTATCACTTTTTGGTCAATTAAATTCTCCAGTGTTCTCTGAAAGACTCTGTTTTTTTTTTTGTTTTTTTTTATAAATAAAAGTATTTGCAAAGTATTTTTATTCTTCATAGTGGCAAAAACAAGCTTATTGACAGAGGATGCAGTGCAGTTATATGGGCACTTTGTCTTTGAATTAGTCTTTTCTTTCTGTTTTTATTGCTAGAGTTCAAATGGTAGAGAATGGCAAATCACAGAAACACAAAAGTTAATAATTTTTATAACTTTAAAACACAACATAATATACAATGTAAATGTTAGAAGCTCATCATTTGATTAGAAAATGCACTTGTCTTTGAAAAAAAAAAATCTTATATTTAATGAGAGGAATCGGTTAGATAGAACTGCGGTCATGTGCTCATCAATATTGCCCAAGTTTTGTCAAGCTGAACAACAATAATTTGAGCATTTGCATTATTGTTGGAGGAAGGTGTAGACGTTAATAAAACACAATCTAATAGGTAGCAAATGTTATTGATTGTTAACCAATCTATCCCTTCAGCTGAAAGACATCGGTCATAAATGGATAAGGAAGCGTGACGCCGCTGCTCAGCTTTGATATCATTGGCTGTCAATTTCCCTTGTCACCGCAGGACAGTCTGTGGTTGGACTATCTTTTAACCCATATTAAACAGCGCATCGTGTTACAAAAGTACGTTTTGCTGCTCTTATCACATTAGTATTAGATTAAGTCAACAAGTAAGGGTTGCTATGTTGAGAAAAAAATACCTCTTTAGTGAGATCCTAACCCTAACCCTAGGCATAACTTCAAAGAACTACAAAAAACAGCGCCTAGTTTTCCATTTCCATAGATAGAACGATGGAGGCTTGTGGGTAATGTAGTTTAAATCGTTTTATTGACGAAATGAAATAAATAAGATATTTAATGGAAAACTGGATTTCTAAATATTTTCATTGTGTTAACCTCTATGATATAATTGAAAGACAGAGTGAAATTTGGTATTTTAGAGTGAGCAATATTTAAAATCACAAATGTGTTTCTCTCACAAATGTGTTTTAGTCTGTGCAGTGTAAGGCCTGGCTTCAAACCAATCAACTATCAATCCACAATTTATAACAAAACATGTATGAAACAATGAGATAATGTAAACCATTTTTATAAAACTTGTATTCTTTTATTTAAGACAAACAGGTGGTGTGTTTAAAATTTAACTTAAAATTTAAAAATGTTCCAGTCACACTTTGCCAACATGCTATAATTGTAATAGCTGTATCAAAAAAAAAAAACATATTAGAAAGAATAATCAAGGCTGACATGACCAGTCCTGTGAGAGATCATCATAAAGTGCTGTAACACATAACAGCATTGCTTCAACACACACATACCAGAGGACTTCTGTTTGTTTGAGCACAAGATGAGCTCTTCATTCCTCATCCTGGGCAAATCATTTCCTTGGTCTTCCTTCTCTTCTGAAAAACAAGATAATCTCTACTTACTCTGTGTGTAATTAATATTGCTCATTAAACATATAATTAAGTTAATTTAAAGTAAGATTCAGACCAGAGCATTTGAGGAGTAAATGTTGATTCAAAAATATTCTAAACAAATGTACCTGGGAAGAGCTGATCATGGCAAGATTCGCTGAGACTCAGTAATAGCTCTTTTAGTTTTTAGGAAGATTTGTGAGGGTTGGCTCACCAAAAACTTCTGAAAAAGAAGAACAGCATTATCTGCAAACAATCCTGTAAGACAGAAAGAAAAGAAATATTATTACATTACATGCAACTTATACATTACTGTGTGTATGTGTGTGTCTAATTATACAGCCTCTGTAAAGATGCTGTATAATTAAATGTTAAATGCATCCATTAATAAAAGCAAGTCATTAAAAACAAGCTATATTATATAATATAACCTATAATAATAATATAAGCTATAATATAACATTTCCAATGTATGTGAAATATTAATAATAATAATTAGATATTGAAAATATTTTTTTCACTTAATTAGAAGCACCAAAAATTAAATTGTCCTCTGTAATAGGGACTAATGAAAAGAGATTTAGAATTTATTTTAAAATGCAAAGTTGAATAATAATAAAAAAAAAAAAAACTAAAAATCTCTGTAAACACTTAAGTGTGTCCCATAAGGCAGTGGCTCCCAATCCTGGTCCTGGAGAACCCCAACGCTGCATATTTGAGATGTCTCCCTGATCAAACACACCTGATTCAGCTCATCAGCTCATCAGTGAAGACTCCAAGACCTCAAAAGTGTGTTTGTCAGATAAGAGAGACACCAAAACCGTGCAGTGCTGGGGTTCTCCAGGACCAGGATTGGGAACCACTGTCATCAGGTCATGAAAAGTTTGACACACACTTGTGGTCATGATGCTCACTCGAACACTTGGGCTAAACACAGGAAATATGTCAAATAAATAATCAAGTGGTCAGGTGCAAATATGGCAAGTGTGGGTATTTGGACAGTGCAACAGTTTAAGAAACAACAAATGCTGTGCAATTTATAACAGCAGTTTGATAAAAAAAGGTCAAACTATCACAGATTTACTGCTGCAAATGTCTGCCTCCGCAGCTTTCTGTCTTCTCCATTTCTGAAGGAATACCTCTTCAGAAACACCACTGGGCTGACTGCTTCCTTTATGTCTTTTCAGCTAAAAAAAAAATAATAATAATAAAAATATGAAAGGTGTGGGGGGGGGGGGGTAGAATAAAATAGAATTATAAACAGAATTTTAATAATGTTTTGTGAGCAAAATATTTAAAATATAAACTGATATGAATGAACTGCAAGAGGGGAAAAATGTGTCCTTTTATTTATTTACTTTTTTTGGATTTACATAAAAAGGTATCAAAAGCATGGTACAGTAAATGTGATTACTGTGATATCTGTCATATAAAAGCACATCAAAAAACGACCATTACAGTTGTACAACCATAGTTAGTTTGATGATTATTGTATTGTTGTATTGATTATTAATATACCATAGTAAAACTACAGTTACTGTAGTAAAAACATGGTAAATGTCCCGTTCCTGGGTTTTAACCTCAAATGTAATTTGTTACTGTTGTACGTGTCGTGGTTACCATGATTTTACTACAAATTTACATCTTTGAACCTGAAATGAATATATTGAAAGTCTATGGCACGTCACGTGACCGACAGAGTTTAATCACACTAGTTAGCAGGTGTGTTCATTTAGTTAAACGCAATGAAACTCAAAGACAGCCTCGGATGACTGATATAATACAGCGGGTAAACAATACGGCGCTAATCTGATTAATAAAGAAGACAGAATACTTTTTATAACAGGCATTAAAAGAGCGAATTTACATCTACTCACCTAACCTGTGGCACATGTAAACTGATGGCAAGTATCGCGATGTGTGCTGAATGAGACTTCTTGAACGTGATTTCATAGTGATAAACTATGAATAAGCGATAAGCGAGAATGGGTTGTAAGAAAACGGTTAAACTGCTTACTTGCACGCGCCTTGGAGCGTTGTTAAACTCACCTTTTAATGCCGTTTTTCCTGCAGTTGAGCGTTGCTTTGGTCAAACTCACCGCTGAATGCTGTTTTACCTGCAGTTGAGTGTTGTTAAACTCACCACTGATGAACGCGCTAAGCCTTTGCACAGAGAACACTTTGATATCAGATTGCGAGGATTTTTAAACCTCAAAAACAAGTTGGAGGGCCAGATAAAACGATCTCTGTCATATATAATTTTTTGTAGCCTATTCTTTTTTTATTTTTATTTATTTAGTCTCGTTGCGGTGTGCTGACCCAAGACGTCAAATTTAAACGCTGCTGAGTTCTATAGAAGTCTATCGGACTAACCTGCACGTTGAAAAATAACGCCAAAGGTATACCCAGTGCGTCAAAAAAGTGACGCCAGATCCCTTGACCATGCGTCAGACATTTGACGAGTAGAGAGTGAGACTGTGTTGTAAGGAGAGACCCTTCACATGATTGTACAGCGCTTTGGGTGGACAACAATACACAATAAAGAACTATATAAATGCATCATTAATTTATTCATTCATTCATACAGGCTAACCGTATATAATTGATAATAAAATTATATTAATTAGGGGTATATTTTTATATTTATTGTTATGCTTATTTCCCCCTTCAATTCGTGTATTGCTTACCTAGATAACGTTCTGTGATAAATGAGTGTTTTCATTAACAATTGACTAAAAAAAAAATTATTCACAAATTATAGCGAATTATTCACTTATAATTCTAGTATTTATTATTATAGGGTTAGGATATTTATATAGTTATTGTTAAATTCATCCTTTAAAGTGCACTTCCAGTACAAATTCCTGTCACAGCATAATCAAAGCTTTATTGTCATGTCGGGCTTTTAAAATATAGGCTATTATTTACAAAACTCTTCAGGGCTGCGTTTTCCTCTGAACTAATGTGAACAAAGAACGCTTCTGTGCGCTGGCGTCCTCCCACAAGTTAAGAGATTTTAAACAAACACTTGCAGTTAACCAAATGAAACAATACACATTTTAATGCTATAAAAGTGTGCACATCGAGAGAAATAAACAGCAGATGTTCATGGTAACAACTTCTTTAACTTGAGCCAACGCTGCTAATACACATATACAGTTGTTAATAAAGTTAATAAAACGAAAACATGAATGTTTTAATGCTATTGAACAAAAAGAAACGATCCACTTGAAAGTCTCTGCTCATCATGACAGGACCTGGATTAGTGATTTGTCGTTCTTGAACGATTCGTTCATTTTGAACAAATCTTTAATGTGACTCAGGAAGAACGAGTCGTCTTGGGGGATGATTCGTTCAGTCGCGCATGCGCAATATTCTATAGGTTCTGTTCCGCTCAGGGGGGCAGGGGTTTCTATTTTTTTGAAGCACCCCTGGGCGCTGCCATTGGCTAGCGGACCCCCACCTGCTGTTAGCATTCCATTGACTCCCATTCATTTTGGCGTCACTTTGACAGTGAATAACTTTACATCTGAGGCATTTAAAGACTCCATTTGTCCATTAATTATTTCTAAAGAATCACGAAAATGTATGAAAGACTCCATTACATTGTATCTTACGTTATGGTCTCGTAGAAGCACTTTTTGTAAAAAATTGGCTGATGATTGCGTCATAACCAGCAACTTTCTGTCTAATTCACCTGTGTCAGTCAATGTAGTCTTGAGGCGAAAAGAGAATTGATTAGTTCATAGTTCGGGTCAATCGGGTTTTTGACTCGTTCCTTAATCACGTGACAGCCCCATACGCTAAAACCATAGGCAATAAAAGAATGCAGTATTGAGCAGGAAAGAGAATTGATTAGTTCATCTTTCAGGTCTTCGGGTTGTTCATTCTTTTGTCATGTGACGTGACAACATTGGCTAGAGTAATTAGTTAATTTACAACCTTCCTTACAAATGGGTGCATAGTACTTATTATTATTTTTTATAATAATTATGCTTTAAATGTTGTCAATATGATGGCGAAATCACTTTGATGAAGAGATGTTTTTTCTGTTTTTTTTTACAGTGGATTCTAATCTTCAAAAATGACCTTGTTGTATGATTTATGTCTTTTGAGTTCACCCTTCAGATTTGACTATAGAACTAGTGTTACTTGTTTAAGATTCAAAATGATTTTTGCTTTTAATTTATGTCATTATGTCCTTTTTGAGCAATCTTCTTGTACATATATTAGACCAAAATGTCAAGTTTGCCTAGGAAAAGCAATTATTATACCAGCAAACTCAAAATTGGATTAAAAATGAACAAACTAGGCTATAAATACTTTGTATTGTGGGCTTGGATTATTATATTATTATATAGCCTAGTGTTTATTTACTGATAGACAGTCAAAAAGACAAATTAATCAATTCTGTATTTATAACAGGGTTTTATTTATTTATAAAATAATAAAACACCACAGATCCTGAAGAAACGGTAACAAAAACACAGTGACAGAAATGTCAGAAATAGCGTATGGGGCTTTCACGTGATTAAGGAACGACTCGACCCGAAAGACTAATGAGATGAAATAATCAATTCTCTTTCCGGCTCGGACTGCATTGGTAGCGAATGGGGCTGTCACTTGATTAAGGAATTACCTTGAACCCAAAGACTTGTCAGACAAGAGATGAGGTGAGCTAATCACAGACTGAAGACCCAGGTAAACAATGAATTAATCTTTTCTGTATCTTATAGCATTTTAGTTTTGTATTGTTTGTAGTGTGATCAACGTTTGCCTAAGTACTAGATGTGTTGGGGAAGTAACACGTAACATTTTAATTACATTTTGCTAAAATAAACGAAATGACTCGAAAAAAGATTGGTTCATTTTGCTGAACGTGAACCAAAAGTCCGAGTCGGTAAAATGATCCGAACTTCCCATCACTACTCGCCATGACTGCCGCACATAGTTGAAGCTCGCATGCAATCTTTAACTGTCTATGAAGCAATCGGGGGGACGTGGAGGCATAAAGGTCAAGGGAGATAATTAATCAGAATACTTACAAAAATTTGCTCTCATTCACGCTCGCCTTCTCTGGAAGATTCGGTGGGTGATTCAGATTTCTCTTGGCACAGCGATATGAACAGGTTGCTCACTTGACATCTACGTCATCAAGTTCAGTTTGAGTCTGCGCAGTATGCCTGATCCCCAGGAAATGCGTGCTTCTAATTTACTTCATTTTTCTCCGTTGAATCAAATGGGGTCGCTGTGTCCATTTCTTTTACTGTCTATGCTACGAACTCCCAAACTGATTCAAATGATTCGCGATCCCGCTCCGAACTCCGAAACTGACTCAAATGATTCTCGAACTGATTCAAATGATCCGCGAAGCCGCTCCGAATTGACTGAAATGATTCGCGAACCCGCTACGAACTCCCGAACTGATTCAAATGATTCGCCATCCCGCTCCTAACTCCCGAACTGACTTAAATGATTCGCGAACCCCAACTGACTCAAATGATTCGCGAACCCGCTTTGAACCACCGAACTGACTCAAATGATTCGCGAAGTCGCTCCGAACTCCCGAACTGACTCAAATGATTCGCGATCCCCAAACTGACTCAAATGATTCGCGAACCCGCTCCAAACTCCCGAACTGATTCAAATGATTCGCGATCCCCAAACTGACTCAAATGATTCGCGAACCCGCTCTGAACTCCCGAACTGACTCAAATGATTCGCGATCCCGCTCCGAACTCCTGAACTGACTCAAATGATTCGCGATTCCGCTCCGAACTCCCAAACTGACTCAAATGATTCGCGATCCCGCTCCGAATTCCCGAACTGACTCAAATGATTCGCGATCCCACTCCGAACTCCCGAACTGATTCAAATGATTCGCAATCCCCAAACTGACCCAAATGATTCGCGAACCCTCTCCGAACTCCCGAACTGACTAAAATGATTCGCGATCCCGCTCCGAACTCCCGAACTGACTCAAATGATTCACGCTCCGAACTCCCAAACTGACTCAAATGATTCGCGAACCCGCTTTGAACTCCTGAACTGACTCAAATGATTCGCAATCCTGCTCCAAACTCCCGAACTAGGCTAAATACTTGGATTATTATATTATTATATAGCCTAGTGTTTATTTACTGATAGACAGTTAAAAAGACAAATTACACATGTGGACGCTTCCACATCTCTTTTTTTTAACCAATAAAATAAAAGAGATTTCTTTTAAAATAATTCATAAATGCTACCCTGCAAATCACTACATGAAAAAGTTCAAAAGGGATATTTCCTCCAGTTGCTCTTTCTGTGACATCTCTGATGAAACTGTAGTTCATCTTTTTTGGTATTGTCCATTTACGAAAATGTTTTGGCAAGGTGTTTTAGGATTTATTAGGTCTGAAACGGGGGCAGACTGGCCATCGGGAGCACCGGGACATTTCCTGGTGGCCTGACGGTCATTCTGGCCTGCCGCTGTGCAGTCAATCGGGCTGACGTGCAATAGGCTGGTATGCAACTGCAAATTAATTGACGGACTTATGAATCTACGAAAATGACACCAAACATCAGCGAAGTACTGCCTAATTGGCTATATCCAGAGGCAGGCTTTATCTTAGAAAATCGTGCAGAAAATGGAGCATAAACGCAAAGGAGTAGCAGAGAGGGAACGTATAAAAACGAGAAAAGCCCTGGCCACAGATGCTGCAAATTGCTGTAAAATCCCAGCCATGTTCGCCAGTAAGGGAGCAGGTCCGTCAGAATTACAATTATATTTAGTAGGGATTCACTGAAAAAACCGAACCGTTCAGTTCACCACACACGGTTCGACACGCGCTGGGACCGCTGTTCAACTTAAATCTGACAAAGCTGTAATATGGTTTGCTATAAATAACACGTAAAACAAACAGTGTTCAGTTAATACATGTTTCTGTTGATGTATGCGCATTCTGGATTCCCAGACATTACCCTGGGCAAATCATTCACTCTCGTTTTTAATATTAATAGGAACACTGGATCAGTTTATTCTTTTAAAGTGACAGTCTTTATATGAATCGAACAGCAACAACAAAGAAATCACTCACTGCTCCTGATTAAAAAGCTTTTGTAACTTTAATAAATAATAATCTTTAAGTTATAGTCCAAAATGCAATGTTGTTTAACATTGTCATTCCTTACCTACTTATTTGTATTTTTTTTGTATTTTTGATTCTTTTATTATGTGTTTTATGTTCTGTCGCTGTCATTCTGTTGTACTGTGGAGCTTCTATCACGAAAAACTAATTCCTCGTATATGTAAACATACCTGGCAAAAAGCTCATTCTGATTACTTTATTCAATTTCTGTACTTAAAAACTAATGCAAGACCTACCTAAAAAACCCTGAAAGTCAGTTTATTTTATTTGTATTTTTACTCTATTATATTTATTTGTACTGTTGCTTGTAGTTAGAATATTCTTAATAATATGATAAAATATATATTTTTTGAAAGTATAGTTTTTCCATAAACATAGCACATACGACGGTACCGAAACCGTGACTCTAAAACCGTGAAACAAACTGAACTGTGAAAAAGTTGAACTGTACCACTCTAATATTTACATAATCATTTGGCAGATGGACGCTTTCATTCAATGCGACTTACAATAGATAAAATCTATTCAAAAAATAATAATATAACAAATGTATATAATGATAGAAGTTCAAACTAGCACACTGTTTTACATATGGGATACAGTATTTTTTTTTTACCAAAATTGACCAGAAATTTTGATTTTCCATTTCTAGCCTACAATATGTAGCCTAGTCTACAATGCTTATTTATTTATTTTGAAAGTGATGAAGGAAGCAACAGTAGCACTAGTGCTGTTAGTGCTCCTGCTGTTGAACAAGAGAGGGTGGACAGTTCAGCTTTTGAGTCAGAGCACGAACCTTCAGGGAAAGTTTAAGCTATAAGCAAAACTAAACATGCTGGCTATACTCTTAGAAAAATATGTGCTTTTATGATTTATAAGGTCATCAGTAGTAGGACTGTGATCATTGGGACATACAATTGATGGCTGCATATAGATTATTGAAAGTGATTATTTCATATTGCATAGAAACTCAATGTGCAGAGTGAGAGAGAGAGGGATTAAGGGAAAGATGATAGAGAGTGAATGCCTTGATAATTCTTGATACTCCATTTGATTATTTTGCCCGTCCACAGTCTAAGGATTTTGATTTATTTTTTAAGTATAACCCAATTCAAACAACTGAAAGAGCCAAAGAGTTTATCAGTCTGGTGGACACATGAATCGGGTGGTGACTGCAGCAACAGAGGTGACCTGGGGTGGAGTCAAATTCCTGGCCTGATTTACTGTCCCAGTCCACCACTGATTTTGACCAATCTAAAAAATGTCATTTTTATGTGATTAATCTGATCTTGTTTCTAGCTAAATTCCATAATCATAAATCTATCTTAATGCTTAACCTCTCTTTCTTATATTTGTGAAAGAACTTGAAAAATACTTCTTATCAATTAAGTTGTCTGAGAACAAAAACATTATCTATTTGTAACTCTTTTCCTTTTTTCAGTGTCATGTAATTCTCATAATTTGTTAATGTTTAATTTAACTTATATTATTCCCCGTATGTTTTTTATTTATTTATTTATTTTTATATATTCTGTTGTTACCTGTTATTGCTTGTGTATTGTTTTAAGCATTAATCAAAAAAATAATAAATTTAAAAAAAAAAAAAACCTGGATCAGTGAGCTGCGTCTCGGGCAGATGATGTCACTTCCAGGGAGTTATGTTGTACACGCCCCCGTCCCTTGACTCCGCCCCCACGTCAAAACAGTGCCACAAAGAGAGACGTGCAGAAAAGTGAAGCGCAAAGGGAAAATGGTTTCGCAAGCTCAAACTAGACTGACACGCAAAATAAAAGCAGCCTTGCAAATAATAGATATGACCATGGAAAATATATATATTTTTTTATCATTTATGTTTTGCAATTCTTCATTTTCGTTTGCCAAACTTTATTTTCTTTTGCAAAACCTAATGTTTTTGCATATAATATGAGGCGTTATATCGACTCCATGCCAACTCCACCCTCGCCACGCCCCCAACTATGACTAGATGCCGACTGTATGTATTTCAGTGTGTTTTGTGTATATTGTTAATATTATAGTATAATATTTTAAATCTACATGTTCAGATTATTTTTACATGGGATTAAAATGAAATCCGCTTGTGTAAATTATATAAAATATTCTTTAAAAATCTTTATCTTGCAAATGCATGTGATTGGTCAGTCTTAAGTGATTGCACCTGACCATGCTGTTTCTTCAACAACAGTGAATTTACATCTATATAATGATATTTAGATTAACTTTAATAGATGTTATTTAAAAACAAACAGTGAAGTGTTAAAATATGATCTTTCAGACACACCCTAACTGAAATTGTACGGTCCATTAAGCACCGCCCATTTACCGTTGGAGAGCGCCGTGCTGTCCAATAAGAGCCCAGCAATGGACGTGGTTGAAATCGATTGGTGGTCGCCTGAAAAGTCCGCTCGTAATTTTGAACCTGACAGATTTAACAGTTTTTAATAAAAACCTTTGATTTATTACTTTAAACATTTAAACGCCAGAGTGTCATATTTCTCTTTATGCTTAAGTATGTGACGACAGATCAAATTTTTTTCAGTAGTTTATTATCATAGTTCACAGATTATAGTGAAAGCAAATAGGTAGCCTACACATAGATGAAATTAAAGGTAAATTAAATAACTTCCTAATACTTACTCAAGGCTTCTAATAAAGCACTTCTGTACGTGGATTAAATAAGCACACATTACTACTGCAATCAAGTAGGCTAGTAAAAAAACTGTGTAGTAAAACCTAAAACACTGTGCAGTAATAATGTAAAACTGCGCTATACTAGGAAGCAATAACATTTTAATATAATGAAATAATGACACTTCTCCAATGCATTTAGTCAATCGAAATTAAATGTTCCTTTTTCTTTTCTCGCTCTCAGTTTGGAGGCACAAAACAAAGTCTTTGATTTATTTAGATGTACCCCCTACACACACACACACACCACTTACAGCAACAAAACAGTTATACTTGTTATTACTTGCACTATTGTCTGACAGAATACTGAATAATCCATCTAAACACACTAGAATATTGTAACATATTGTAGCCACTGTATATCCTGTACTTACTGCTTATTACACTTCTGGTTAGATGCTAAGTGCATTTAGTTGCCTTGTACCTTACATGTGCAGTGACAATAAAGTTGAATCTAATCTAATCTAATGTGATGTGACAAGCATTATAAAAGCGGTCATATGATGCAATTTCAATTTTTCCTTTCTCTCTGGAGTCTCTTTGGACAAGCTCTTGGTGCATGAAGAAGATCTGTAAAGTTGCACAGACTAAAGTCTCATACCCAAAGAGATATTCTTTATCAAAGTTAAGACTGCCACGCCCCCTAAAGCACCTCGTTTAAACACGCCCCCACATGTCTACATCACTATGTGGAAATATTTGCGTAATGCCGCCCAAATTTTCACGCAAAGAAAGACGCAGTGGTTTCAGTAACACAGTAAGTGTTGAAGCAGTCGTGTCAGGGAGATGTGTGTGTATCGAGGAGAAAGCAAAAGCACTTTATTTGTTCTTCCGAAAATAGATGCAATTAGGGATCTTTAAGATTATTTACAACAGAACAGCTACGCATTTTATGGACAATCGTTTCGTAAACCTAGGAGAGGAGGTCATTCTGACTTTGCTACGACAGTCTGGCGCTTCTGAATCAGCTACTGTAAGTATGTTTTGTTATTAGTTTAAGTATTTGCTATTGAATGGTCCAATGCTGAGTTTTGCGTGTCGCGCGTGCGTGCTTGCGTGTGTGTGTGTGTGTGTGTGTGTGTGTGAGAGAGAGAAAGAGAGAGAGGATCACACAGTTGAGTCAGCTGTCTTAACTGTCCGTGGCTTGTGTACTGCAAACACATACGAGCTTCATCACTGTCTGTCACGTGATTCTGTTCCCCTTTCAGTCTTGAACTGAAAAGTCTAGGACATTATTAACTTTCTTTACATGTACTTTGAAAGATGAAACTCACAATTATGGAAAGGGGGCGTTACATTGCAGTGTTGGGCCAATCACAATGCACTGGGTCAGTTAGCCAATCAGAGCAGACTGCTCTTGTCAGAAGGACGGCCTTTGTAGAAAATGATGTGTTTGAGAGAGGCGGGGCATAGGGGACCTATAATAATGTACACTATTTTAAATATATATAAATATTTTTTTTTTTTACATTAAAACATGTCAACATATTCTGTTACACCAAATACACAAAATAATGATCTTTAAAAAAGCATCAGATGACCCCTTTAACTCTCTCCTTGCAGTTACAGTATAGTCTCTCTTCCATCTCTGGACAATAGACACTGCATCACAAAACCAGTCATAAGGGTCAGTTTTTTGAAATAGAGATTTGAAAAGCTGAAAGCTGAATAAATAAGTTAAAGCTTCTTTAGGCTCAGGGGCTCAAGGGCACTATTTGGTTCAATTATTCCAATGTTCTACAATCTTTTAGATTGTTATAGAGCCCCAAATCAACCTTCTGTGATGGACCATATACTTAAAAAAAATTCTGTATCATTTCTTAAGTAAATATTCAATTAATACTGTCAAAAGCTGCTATTATAAATGTCAAAAATATTTAGCTTCTGTGAAGTTTTTTTTTATTATTCATTATAGCACTGTAGTACTGTTATAATGTGTATTTATTTATTTATTTAGAATTTATTTACTTAGAGTATTTATTTAAAATTATTTACTATTTTTACATTTTTATTTATTTGTCTACTATTTAATTAAATTCTGATTTATGTAACTATACACTGTAAAAAAAAATGGTTGGAATTTAACGGTAAAAGACTGTAAAAATGCTACCTGTTGAAAGGTTAACGGTAACTTCCCCTACTATATATGGTGAAAAACTGTACTGGAGATTACATGTAATTTTACGGTAGTATACCATTTTTGGAAGTGAAAATAATGTAAAATTTACAGTGAATAACCGTAAATTGCCACTCCCAGAATTACTTGCATTTCATTTCAAATGTAATTTTTTTTTAAATATATATATAAATACCTATGTTACTTCTCATCAGTTGTGTACATTAGGGTTATATGTTACATCTGATGTTGTTAAATGAATGTTTATTGAATTATTTCAATTTCACGTGTGTTACCGTGAACGTGTTTAGTGTTTGTGTGAATTAGTCTAATATATGTTAATATTTAAAAGCTGCTTGTGATAGGTTTTGTTTCTTTAGCACCTGCTTTTGGTGGTTATCAGTGCATTACAAAACAGATTTCAATGCTTCAGTAAGTTGGTGTATTAACATTATATCAGCCAATAAAATCACTGTATTTAACTGTAAATTTAAGGTAAAACTGTAAAATGTACCTTGTTTTTATTTATGGTTTTTGGAGATGAAAACTGAATTACCATGTAATTCCCAGTTAACACTCATTTTCAGAAGTCTTGATATATGCAGGGTTGCCATGTCTTTGGTTTTACCATGGAATTGGGTTATTTTTCCACTGTTGCCGATCTAGCAACCCTGGAAATGTGATAAAAAGAGTGTATTGTTAATGTAAGTTCAGCAAATGAACACTGCCAACATATATGTAGCAATTACACTAACTCAACCCAAACTGAACAACACTATCCTTAAACCAGCCCCATAACCTAGTGACCCACAGATTGACTCCTAAATCAGTCAGATACTGGATCTCGGGGGTCAGCATCTTCCTGCAGAGTTCCTCATACTGTCGCTCGATGTCGCTCTTTAGGTTGTATCCTAGTATGGAAGCTTTTCCGATGGGCTGCCAGGGCTTCATGTGTCTGTCTGTGATGTGTGCCGCCTCCACAGCTCCTCCGCCATCAATACAGATGGCCTCCATCTCCGCGTTTCTCCTACGCAACTCCTTAACTTCCTCCTCCATTCGGCTCCGGCCGTAGGCCTCCACGAGCGCCCAGAAAGTGGTGTTAAAATGTTGATAAAGTCGCCAGTCAGCACCATTCCATTCCCGAGCTCGAGTCCTCAGTTCAGGGCTCATGGGAGACACAGAAGTGGCATTTCTAACATTGAGTTTAAAAAACAGCAAGTCGTCCATCTGCCAGCACAGAGCGTCTTTCAGCAGAATGAGCGACTCCTCAAAGTGGTCCGAGATTAAAACCAACTGAAAGCGCTTTTCCATGTACTCGATGCTTTCTTGGACTCTCACGTCACCAGCTTCCAAGTTATTCTCGAAGCCGAAGTCGAAAAACTGAAGATTCTTGAGGTAGAAAGCGTTGATTCCCTGTGGGTTGTAGTAGTGGTTTGGATCACTGAGGAACTCCTCAAATTGGTTTCCTCCAGGGATTCTCCACGTTTGAGGCACGTAGGCTTTGTAGTAGTGAAACGAAGACTCAAAGAGCTCTGCGGGATCTCGTAGGATGGTGAAGAAGAAGGCATCCTCCGGGAGCAGCTTCTCCACTTCGGGTGCATTGAATCGCATGTGGTTGCACACGATGTTATAGCACAGACCGGGCTGGTAACTCTTCACTTGGGTTCGGAAGAAGCTCGACGGGTAGAAGAAGTCGTTTCGGCCATTGGGGAGAGCGAACCTCAGCTGGTGCTTTTCTCCGAAGCGCAGGAGAACGTTCATCAAAGTGCTGCTCGCCGTTTTGTGGGTCTTCATGAACATCAGGTTGACTTTAGGACTGCAAGTCGCATCTGCTTTGAGAGTTCGCTGAGAATTTTTACGCACTTTTGATGCACAAGGGGCCAGAGAAACACTGAAAAGACAGGAATAACCACAAACTGTCACAATCACAGAAGACTTCGAAGGACATGCACGAAGGACTCTTAAAAATAAAGCTTCTTGAAAGCTTCTTCACAGCGATGTCATAGAAGAACCTTTTTTAGAGTTCCCAAAGAACCATCTCTTTCTTATCTTTTTATAATCTGAAAAACCTTCTTTCTCCACAAAGAAGCTTTAGTGAAACAGAAATGTTCTTCAGATGTTAAAGGTTCTTTATGAAATCATTTAGACAAAAAAGGTTCTTCTATGGCATCATGAAGCAGCTTTATTTTTAAGAGTGTGAAATGGTCCTTTAAACTTAATTTATTGAAAATAATGAAATATATCAATTAAATACAAAGCTATTTTTATAGAAATGCCTTGAATATGTTTTGTGCATTAAAACATGAAGATTAAAAAGACTTATATTTAAATTTTATTTGAAAATAAAGCATATATATTTCGATTTTATTCCATTTTACTTCAGACTTAATTTCAAGTTACAAGTTAAAACTTACATTCAGGTTACGATTAAAGGCATTCTCATATATATATATATATATATATATACATTTTTATTTATTGTATATATAAGTACTGTGTTAAAAAACACTAAAAGGCCATGTCCAGAAGTCTTTGCATGACTTATGATTGCATTTTCTTTAAATAATTAAATGTTCTCTCATTTTCATTAACAGTGACGTACATTAGGGTGTTTCGTGTTACATTTCAGGTTATTAAAATTGATGTTTGACATGTTGATGGTGTTTTGTCTAAACATGTTAGCCTTATTTTATGGATTGGCCATGGTAGGCTTATTACGAAATCTGATTCATTATTTGACTTGCTGATTTTCCACCCTTATTATTATTATCCTGGTTATCATACAGTAAAACCTGTTTTTATAAAGTATATGGGTAAAACGCACAATTTGGCAGATCAAGTAGATTGGTATTAAGAGCATTTCATAATCTACATAATTTAATGAAAGGCATTGATATAAGATGTTAAATATACAGGCCTCTGATGCTGTAAGCATTGTCACGGTATTTTTACAGTGGATTTCTGGCTACTTTTTAAATGTCAATTTAATCAGATTTTTTATATATATCACATGGCACCAAAATAATACAAAAAAAATAGAACACATACTTATTTTAATGTAACAAGCTTTTTTTACAGTGATATATACACAGACCTGTGTGTAGCGACGAGAGTTGATGTCTTCAAACAGTAGAAACCCATCATGCAAATCACAAACATCGCCAAAAACAGCTTTTGTATCAGTCGATTCCCCATTTGATTCACCCTTCCAAACGCTCCTGGATCCATGAAATCAAATCATACACAGACAAATGAGTCCAATAAACCTGTGGCCACTTGCATAAACTGCTTAGACTAGTCTTACAAGTCAGCAGTCATTTTGTAAGAGAGGGTCACTCAGCTATCAGTCAGTTTGTCCTGAAAGACAAAGATGAAAACAGATGATAAAAACTATGGAAGTGGTGAAACTTACAAACTAAAACTAGGAGCGTTGAAGAAAAGCTCATATTATAGTCAATCAAAACTCGTGCTAGATGAAACTCCTTCACCTTATTTAGTGTTTCTGGTCAAAAAAAATTACCAGATACATATTTATAAAGCTTTCATCATGCAGCATTGTCATCAAATCTGGGATTCAGTGTTTTTGTCAACTTTTTAGCACAGGTTTTGTATTTTTCCATTGTTACCAGTGGAGTTCAATGGAACTAACGACCATAGTTAAGTGTATGCAAAGTAAGTTTTAGTCCAATGCGAAAACATTAGCATTTCCATGAAAAATATTTTTTTAATTTGATTGACAATAGACTACTCAGACACTGCATGTGTGAAAGAAGGCCATCTGTGGTGCATTTAATTAAGACTTATTACCCGTCTGCTGTGTTGTTTTCTAATAATGATTTTATAGGACATATTTTGCTTTTGTAAAGAGAGACACTTTCTTGACCTGTCCTGCTAAGTTGTGAAAGTATCATAATGCACTGTTGTGTAAATAGTGTGTTTATAGGAACTAGTTTGGTGGATGCTCAGTCAGTATTTGTACAAAAACAGTGTCTTGATGTGTCTGATGACACACCAAACAGCAGTTTGCAAATGTTTACAAGAACAACCTCTGTTTCAAAGATTCAACTTCTGCCTTAATCTCTAAATAAACATTTCAGCTCAACTTATAAACCCAGCGTTTACTACATGAAGTGAAATCAGTGATGTAGAACATTTCTAACTAAGTGGACAAAACTTATCAATTCAAGATCATATTTTAGTTTATATTAATATTTTCATTATTGCCATGGTCATTTTATTTGTAATTTTATTGCACTTTTATCATTCTTATTGTTTTTTTTTAATGTCTGTAAAGTTTTTTTATTCATTTTAATTTTGATAAGATTAAAATTTAGTTCAATTTTAGGTTTTTTAGTACATCAAGTTAAACTAAATAAAAATGAGACATACTATACACATACTTACACCATGTTTGGTTCCACAAAGAACCATTCAGTCAAAGAACCATCTCTTTCTTATCTTTTTATAATCTGCTGAAGAACCTTCTTTCTCTACAATGAAACTTTAGTGAAACAGAAAGGTTCTTCAGATGTTAAAGGTTCTTTATGGAACCATTTAGACAAAAATGTTCTTCTATGGCATCATGAAGCAGCTTTATTTTTAAGAGTGTACTTTTAAGAAACGTTATACATTTGTTTTCATATTTTCTCTGTATGTTTTGAGAATTTAAGGTAAGACAGAAATTCTGTAAAACCTGTAATATATTATTTATTTAATTTAGTTTTTCATTTGAAAAACACATGTGATGTACTTTGTGAAAGGCTTGTCAGACGTGAATCACAACACATTCAGCTCTTTGTCCACTGCGTGTTCAAAAGCTTTGATTTGAAATCAAATTATGACACTAATACAATATTCTTGGATTCATTGTACAGAATTTGTATCAAAAACAGCCAGTTTGCTGATTGATGTCATAAAAGATGTGAACCCTGCCTGCCTACCTGTTCAGTCCTGGTTAAAGCAGGATTGCATGATCACATTAATTCCTAAAATAAACCCAGGGATCGCCCATCTTGACCAAAGACAGCTAGCAGAGCTCAATTCTGTAAAGTATTCCTATGATGAATCTGCAGACGCATCTAGCTCTACTCCAGCCGTGGTGACAGAAAAACACTTGCTCCTGTTTCCTGTGAATGGGGCAGGACGCTGTATTACTGTTTTCTGTGAAAGGGGAGGGACACTGTATTACTGTTTTCTGTGAAAGGGCGGGACACTGTATTACTGTTTTCTGTGAAAGGGGCGGGACACTGTATTACTGTTTTCTGTGAAAGGGGCGGGACACTGTATTACTGTTTTCTGTGAAAGGGGAGGGACACTGTATTACTGTTTTCTGTGAAAGGGGAGGGACACTGTATTACTGTTTTCTGTGAAAGGGGCGGGACACTGTATTACTGTTTTCTGTGAAAGGGGAGGGACACTGTATTACTGTTTTCTGTGAAAGGGGAGGGACACTGTATTACTGTTTTCTGTGAAAGGGGAGGGACACTGTATTACTGTTTTCTGTGAAAGGGGCGGGACACTGTATTACTGTTTTCTGCGAAAGGGGCGGGACACTGTATAACTGTCTGATGTTTGTAGGTGATAAAGTGTCTGTCTGGATCAAGCAATAGGAGAACACACCCATCTGATTAAATAAGAACATGAAAAGCTTCACTACTTGTTTCATGTTTTATGAATTGTCTGATGTGGGCAATCCCTCTCTGTAACACACGCACACAAACACATATACACACACACAAACTCACACACACACACACACACACACAAAACACATATACATACACACTCACTCACACACACAGACACACACACACACACTCATTCACACACACACACACACACACTGCTCATGTTCTGTCACGTTGAGCTGTGCGATATCCATGTGTTTCAGTCAAAAATGCCTCTTTATGATTTCATGTTTATATTTCAAACCCAGCAAGGGTTTATTATAAACTATAAACTAGATAGTAAAGTTCATTGGCAAACTTTAAGTTGGCTTGAAAAAGCCTAGTAAGAAAGTTTGAAGTAGTTTTAAAAGCTTAAAGTGTGAGGGTTTTCAGTTTTTACTATTTTGAAGTAGTTTTTTAAAGCAAAACAATCTATCAGAAAATAGATAGATATTGCAAGCATGTTTCCAGCATCAATAGCAAGTGACTAACATGTCGCTAGCATGATTAGCAAGTGACTAGCATATTGCTAGCATGTTGTTAGCATGATTAGTAAGTGACTAGCATTTTGCTAGCATTACTAGCATGTCACTAGCATGTTTCCAACATGATTAGCAAGTGACTAGCATGTTGTTAGCATGATAAAAAGTGTCTAGCATGTTGCTAGTATGACTAACAAATCATTAGCATGTCAGTAGCATGTCCATAGTATCTTGTTATCATGATTAGCAAGTGACTAGCATGTGTGCTAGCATAATTAGCAAGTGACTAGCATGTTGCTAGCATGATAAGTAAGTGACTAGCTTTTCATTAGCATGATTAACAAGTTACTAGCATGTCCCTAGCATTATTAGCAAGTTACTAGCACGTTGTAAGCATGATTAGCAAGTGACTAGCATGTTGCAAGCATGACTAGCAAGTGACTAGCATGTAGCTAGCCTGTTTCCAGAATGATTATAAAGTGACTAGCATGTCGCTAGCATGATAACAAGTGACTAGCATGTCGCTAGCATGTTTCCAACATGATTAGCAAAAGCCTAGCATGTTGTTAGCATGATTAGCACGTTACTAGCATGTTGTTAACATGTTTCTATGCTAATCCAGCTAAAATCAGTTGATTCAGTAATAGAAAAAACCAGCAAAAAGACCAGCGTAACAGTCAAGCCAAGTCTGCTTTATTGTCAATTATTCCACATGTACAGTACATACATACAGAGAATTGAAACTGCTTTACTCTCAGACCATCAGACCCAGAGTGCATACAGATAACACTAACAGTAAAACATTACATACAGATTATAATATAAAGTACAAATATACAAATAGTTCATCTAAAAAGAAAGATTAGTAAAGCAGCACAAGGCAAATTGCAGTGAAGTGAAGTCACACCATTGATGGTCAGAGGAGCATGCTGAGTGTGTGCTCTCCTGAAGTCAACAACAATCTCCTTCGTCTTCTCCACGTTCAGAGAGAGATTGTTGTCACTGCACCATCCGGCCAGGCGGCTCACCTCGCTCCTGTAGTTTGTCTCATCTCTATTGCTAATGAGACCCACCACAGTCGTGTCATCCGCAAACTTAATAAAGAGGTTGGAGTTGTGTGACGGTGTGCAGTCGTGGGTCAGCAAAGTGAAGAGGAGGGGGCTCAGCACATATCCTTGGGGGACCTCAGTGTGATGGTGCTGGATGTGTTGGCCAAAACCACTTTAAGACCAAGTTAAAAGCATGTTTCTAGCATGATTAGCAAGTTACTATCATGTTGTTAGCATGTTTCTATGCTGATCCAGCTAAAAGCAGTTGATTCAGTTAAAACCCAGATAAGACCAGCGTGTCAGTGGCCGAAACCACTTTAAAACCATTTTAGAAGACAAGCCAAAGCAACCGATCAGCTATGGCTGGTTTTAGCTGTATTCTCAGTAGAGAGTTTTTAAGGTTTGCTGTGGCAGTAGACAGCTAAAATACACTATAAGTCTTATTGTGTAAAAGTTTTCACCCCCTCAATGAAAGTCTATGGGATTTTAGGTGCTTTTGATAGTCTGGTTTACAAAAACTGTAAGTCAGATCAAATAGAAAAGATATAGGATCCCGAGTCAGACCAGTCTGAAGCTCTGACCAGAGCTTGTTGGTTCTAGCTTTAAAAAGTCTAGGAGGAGATACATTTTAAAATTTGGTCTCAGAAGAAGAAGATGTTTAAATCAGATTTCAGTAAGTTGGCTTTCTTTCCTTTATATTCTGAGCAAGCTCAAACTTGCTAATCTTTTTTCTTTTTCTTATCCTTTGCCTATTTCTAACTTTATAGGACAGTTGTTAGTCTGTTTAGTTTACATCGTTCACTAACGTTCATTATTTCTTGTTCTTCACTTAATGTTCGGGGATACTAGATTTAATTAAAAATTGATATAAATGCTACTCTGATGTCAGAGATTTCTTTGCTTATTCTTGAAAAACGGCACAAGTCCCCCTCTGCTTACTTGATTATTGGAGGAGATTTCAATGAAGCCTCTAATTATTCTGATGACCAATATCCTCCAAGACAATGTCAGAATGCTATTAATCCAGTCATTTCTGGTTTCTGTCAATCTGTAGATTTGATTGCATGATGCATGCAGATCTTTGATGTCTGTCTCTTGTAGTCCTTCAGCACTAACTGATCATTCCGTTATTGATTTAATATTGAAGCCAAAAATTCCCTGGCTCTTGGAAATTAAACTGTTCCCTGCTGCTTAATGATTTGTACTGCTCAGATATAACAAAAAATAATAATAATCAAATCGAGGGCAGATATATGTTTTATTGCAAAATGGGAGCTCGTTAAATTTGAGTGCAGAAATGTTTCAATTTATTTTAGTCAAAAACGATCCTTTGAAAAGAAAAATAAATATGCAGTTTTACTTTCAACTATTTGTGATCTCTTAAATAAACAGCTCTCAGAAGAAGATCTTTTTTACAAGAGGAACTACATTCCTTGCATATTGAAAAAGCAAAGGGAGGTTCTGTAAGATCTAGAGACAAATGGCTTGAATTTGGCAAAAAAAAAAAAAGCTTATTTAAAAAAAAAGGTTAATTCACTCCCTTCAGATTGATAGCTCTATTTCCTCTTGTGAAACTCTAAATTTTATTGTATATTTATTTAATTACCTTTAATTGTGATTGCATCCCCCCATATGTTTTTGTTCTATGTTTATCTGTTATTGTTAATAAAAAAAATAAATGTAAAAAAGTTGGCTTTCTCAAGAAGTTAATTTTTTTTCGTTTTGTTTCGTTTCATTTCATTTTTGACATTAAAAAAAATGTATAATGATATAAAATTAAAATTAAAAATAATTTAAGATGAAAACGGTCTTTATATTTATCTATGCAGTGTCAGCCGTGCTAAGCAGTTGCTCGTCTCGGTCTGAAGGGGGCGGAAGTTGGTGTCGGTCACTTCCTGATCCGGGGAAGCGCGTGCGCGTGTTTATCCTCGGTCCTCATCACAATCTGCAAATTACAAAGGTGAATCAAACTATTAATCTCAGTTATATTTAATCTTTTACACATTCGTGCGTGAGAAAAAAACCCCGACCTTGTTATTTCCTGCTGTTTTTACATTTCGCTTTGAGCAGTTGTCTCAACAAAGAAGCTAACAGCTAGTATGCTAACATGAGTGTGTTGTATTGTTATTATTAAACACACATATTACAATTTTAGATTTTTCTTAAAAATGAATACTATATACTAGTGGAAATGAACGTATTTAGGTTGATATTTTGAATTAATTAACGAATTAAATGCGTAAGAAGAGATATGGCTGTCCTCAGATTTGCTTGCATTCGACTTCTTTTATGGAATTTTTAAAGTCTGCAGAATTAAAATATGATTAAATATGAACTGATTGTAGTATAAAATATTCAAACACATATATTTGCATAGCGATTCTCTTTACAAAGGAAATATAAGAGGTTGATTTAAGAGTTATTTATTATCTGCAGTCTATTAAAATATATGTTGCATGGCATTTTTCATATTAAAAGTCATTTTTCTAGGCCTGTGAAGTATAGTCACTTAATATTGATCCTGACCCTGAACCACAAAACCAGTCAGAAGGGTCAATTTTTTGGAATTGGGATTTATACATTATACAAAAAATAATTTCTCCATTGATGTATGGTTTGTTAGGAGGACAATATTTGAAAATCTGGAATCTGATGGAGCAAAAAAAAATGAAAAATTGAGAAAATCATCTTTAAAGTTGTTCAAATGAAGTTCTTAGCAATGCATATTACTAATCAAAGATTAAGTTTTGATATATTTACAGTAGGAAATTTACAAAATATCTTCATGGAACATGATCTTTACTTAATATCCTAATGATTTATGAGTGTGCATTTTAACTGATTCTCCTTGTTTTTTAAGTTTGTTTTCAGACTGTGGTTCTGGAGGCTCCTGTGTTCTGGGTTTCTTGAACTCGTCATGTTCTGCAGCCGCCAGAGTTTAGACTTATAAATAGAGGCTTTAATAGGACGGACTAGAGTTTGGATGTTCTCAACGCTGTAAAAACACTGTAATTCCTCGAAGGCTGCAGGTCCAGCGGGATTCGAACCATGTCGGACGGACGGATCTACGTGGGAAACCTTCCCATGGACGTCCAGGAGAGGGACATTGAGGATCTCTTCTTCAAATACGGAAAGATTCGTGATATTGAGCTGAAGAACAACAGAGGCACCATCCCGTTCGCCTTCGTGCGGTTTGAGGATCCACGGTGAGTCGCGCCGCCCTCCGAGAACACGGACAAGGCTTTTTCACGTGTAGAACGAAAATTAGGAGCACTTTCCTCTCTTCCTCTAGGGATGCAGAGGACGCCGTCTTTGGGAGGAATGGATATGGGTTTGGAGACTGTAAGCTGCGTGTGGAATATCCACGATCTTCCGGATCCAAGTTTAGTGGACCTGCGGGAGGAGGAGGAGGACCGCGGGGACGGTTTGGACCTCCATCGCGCAGATCTGAGTTTCGCGTTATTGTGACGGGTGAGTTACGAGGTTTGAGGCTCCATAAAAAGAATTAAAATAGTCCTGATAAAACTACTTCAGTGAATTGTATCACAGGGCTACTGTAGGTTACTAAAACTTTTAAAAATGTCATTGGTAAAATATGAAAAAAATCTAGAATTTCATTGTGAAAATATAATATATAATAAATATAAGCTAAACAAAATATAATATAGTAAAATAACAAAAATTGAACTAAAAGTGAATAAAAACAACTGTATAGACATATTTGAAAACAATAGAAATGGTAAAAACACACCAAATATTATTAAAAAGGTAACTAAAATAAAAATAATAAAAATAAAATAAAAAAGTTAAATTTTATTAAAATTATTAAAAAGTTATTATGGCAACAATTCTCATTTTTTGTTTGTTTGTCTAGTAATAAAATAACTAAAATTTAAATAAAATGAATAAAAACTGTATAGACATATTTAAAAACAACAGAAATGAAAAAAAAAAAACACCAAAAATGTACTAAAACGTTAACTACATTTAAAACAAAAATGGGAAAATATAAAAACAAAATTTAATTCAGATTATTAATAAGATGCCAAGGCAACAATTCTCATTTTCATTTACTTTATCTTGTAGTAAAATAACTAATAATGAAATAAAATGAATAAAAGCAACTGTATAGACATTAATTTAAAAAATAATATTAAAGTAACATTAAAAAGTAAAATTTAATTCACAGTATTAACAAAAATTGTAGTAGTATATAAATAAATATCAGTGATAGTGAAATAACTCAATAATATAACTAAAGAGTATTTAAAGAGACAGTTCACCCCAAAATGAATGTAGTCACCATTTACTCACTGAACCCATAATTCATCTTCAAAACACGAGGTTTAATGATGAACCCTAGGGGTTTTCTCTCTCTCCTTTAAACAAGTCTTTAAAAGCTCCAGAAAGTTTAAACAAATTCACACGAATCAAGAAGTCTGATCGTCGTCCTGTGAAGTGATTTCATTTCTTTATATGATGAACACATCTTTTTGATCGTATCTCATCAAAAACCTCGAATTAAACGTTCAGTTCATATGGATTTGTTTTACCTTTTGTGGAGACATAAACCTCTCCGATTCTTTATAAATATCTCAGTGTGTTTTGAAGATGGATTTAGTGAGTAAATAATGACACGATCTTAGATTTTAAGTGAACTGTCCCTTTATATTGTGATTTTTTTTAATTTTTTTTATTCACCTTTACTTTTTACTTACTGATAATCATTTATTGTAACGGATGTGAACGCTTGAGTTGTTGTGCAAAAGCCAGGTCATTTGTTTGCATGCATCTTCATCTGACACAGATGTTTGCAGCACTTTAAGACTAGCTGTGTGCCGTGTGCAGGTCTTCCTCCCTCCGGCAGCTGGCAGGATCTGAAGGACCACATGCGGGAGGCTGGAGACGTGTGTTTCGCAGACGTGCAGCGTGACGGCGAGGGGGTGGTGGAGTTCTTGAGACGAGAGGACATGGAGTACGCTCTGAGACGCCTGGACAGCACAGAGTTCAGATCCCATCAGGTCAGGGTCCTGGGATACACTTTACTAAACTTAAAATTCAGACAAAATCACTTCATCCCTCTGGGGTTTCATTTATTTATTTATAAAAAGATTGTTCGATAAAAATAAATATGCCTGGCCTAAAACAGTTTATTGTTTAATCTCTAACTGCTCTTTATCTTCTCATGCATTAATGATTTGAATTCCTGTGGGAAGATATGTATTTCTAAAACTGAGAGTTCCGCTCCCTGATTCTGATTGGCTGAGCCGTGTTCAAAGCTGTTCTAAATTACGCTACAAAGTAACATACACCGTTTGTTTACTTCTGTGTGTTGCTCGGCAACCAGTTAGTTGCAGCCACAACTGTTTCTGAGGAGCTACATTGTTTAGTGGAAGATTACTGTTTTTATTAATATTATTACACTTTATTTGCTCTGTTATATTTTGTGAAACCTTAATATGTTTATGGAATAACCGTTTTATAAAAACAGTAAGCCCTGCTTTGAGTCGTGCTTATCAACGCCCCTTAGCTGTTATAAATTCATTGTAAACCACGGCTTCTTGGGACTTACTGCTATTATTATACACATTTATATTTTTGTTTATCATATATAGTTTCTGATACACTAACATTGACTTCCATTTAAGGTCTTTTAAAAAATTATAATATGTATTATATATGTATTATAATATGTTTTTGTTTTCAACTTATTACAACTTTTAGATCTGTTATAAGTTATTAATCAATTTAAAAGAGGTAAGTAATATTAAGAAATTAATACTTTTATTCACCAAGGATGCATTAAATTGTATTTTTTTTTTAAGTTACAGTTGAGAAATGTAAATGTTTTAAAAGATTTCTATTTTAAATAAACGCTGTTCTTTCTATTCCTCAAATAACTCTGAAAAATAAAATGCATCACTGTTTCCACATAATATTGTGCAGCACAACTGATTTTAACATTGATAGTGATTAGAAATGTTTATTATCATAAGAATGATTTCTGAAGATCATGTGACACTGAAGACTGGAGGAAAATACAGCGGAGCATCACAGAAATAAATTACACTTTAACAAATATTCGCATAGAAAACAGATATTTAAAATTGTAATAATATTTCACTATTTTTACTGTATTTATGATCAAATAAATGTAGCCTTTGTGAGCAGAAGAGACAAAAAAAATCTTGCTGATCCCGAACCTTTAAACTGTAGTGTATATGTGAGTCTATAGTTTAAGATTTTTGCATATGATCTATTAATTACATAACTTTTGAGTTCAGGTGCTTTCTGGACTAGTGATATATAAAATCATTTTTAAACAGAAAATCAAATATTGAATGCATTGCATTGCAGTTTTAACCTACTATTTATTTATACTTAATGCACATTTAAGAAGCTAAGAACTCTTGAGTCAGAAAAAAATAATCTTGATAATGTCAGATAACTTTGATAGAAAGGTATGTAATCGATTACAATCAACCAAAAATTATTAAGCTGTTTAATTTAAATACACTAGAGCACAAAAGCAGTTTTAATAGCCAACAATACATTGTCTGAGTCAAAATAATCGATTTTTCTTTTATGCCAAAAATTATTCAGATATTAAGTAAAGATCATGTTCCATGAAGATATTTAGTAAATCTCCTACAGTAAATATATCAAAACTTAATTTTTGATTAGTAATATGCATTGCTGAGAATTAATTTGAACAACTTTAAAGATGATTTTCTCAATGTTCAGGTTTTTTTGCTCCCTCAATTCCAGATCATCAAATAGTTGCATCTCTAAAAGCAAATATTTTCCAACACTAACAAACCAGACATCAATGGAAAATTGTATAAATCTCAGTAAAAAAAAAAAAAACAAGACCCTTATGACTGTTTTTGTGCTCCAGGGTCACAACTATAGTGTCTGGTGTCTGAATAACTTTTGGTTTGACTGTATATCCTATACAAATATATGTATGTGTGTGAGTTTTTTTTTTTCTTTGTCTGGTGTCTTGGTGGTTTGTGGCTGTCTTTGTTTCTGAATATTGTGTGTCTGTGTCAGGGAGAGACGTCCTTCATCAGAGTGATGGAGGAGCGGGACACAAGCTGGGGTCGCTCACGCTCCCGCTCCAGGTCTCGAGGACGATACTCGCCCCCGTACCAGAGCAGAGGGTCCCCACCGCCCCGTTACCGATCGCCCCCGCGTCACATGACCCGTCATAGCCCTCCGTCCCGCCGAGCGCCGCTGCAGCATCACAGTCCTCTGCCGCGACACTATCGATGAGCGGCCTTCTCCAGCACCACACATCTTTTCTTTCTCAACTTCGTAATGTACATTCCAGTGTAGGAACCCTAATGGCCTTATTCACCGTTCAGTTCATGGAGAGCTTGCGAATATGTTAAAAATGCTGCATATGTTTACAGATGTGGTTATGATTGGGAACGATCTGAAGATGAATAACCTGTTTTGTCTTTTTTGAATATTGATGTGTTGTTTGTGATTAATCTGATCCATTTCATAGACATCGACTGTTTTATTAATTTTTTATGATTTGCATAAAAGGCTGAAGTTTTAAAAAAATGTTTGTTTTTTTTCTTTCTGGAATCACCCCATGTGATTTTTTTTTTCTCGTTTTGTATCATGTGATGATTGGTATGCATTATTTGTATTTCTTTCCAATTAAAGCATTGAATCTAAGTCACTCTACATCGAGTCATTTTTACAAACTGGTGTTTTGCAGGAGTGATGGAAATAATAACAGAAAACCTAGAAACAGGGTTTAAAATATGCAATCATTGAATTATCAATAATAAATTGGTTTATTGTGCATTAATTAAAACATGCATTACTGAATGCTGGTTCTTGATGCATCAACGGATGTTAACAGATACTTGATTAACAAATTTGAAACATTAAGATTATTAAATACTTTAGAAATATTGCTTGTTGTTAGTCCACGTTAATGTAGTTAATAAATTTAACATTGTGTTAATCTATAGCAGTTAATATTTTTTAATTATTTTGGGCTCTCAATATTTCCTTAGTGAGATGTTTGTGCAGTTGCATATATAAATCATAAGATGTTCTTTGTTTTATCTGAGCCATTTATCCACATGACGTGTAAATGTTTAAATCTTTTAAATTGGTAACAAATGAAAAACAATCACAGCTGATTAAATGCATGGAAATGCATTGGGTTAAATGTATGAGAAGCCCATTTCAGGCTAATTGGCACAATCAGATAGTGATTAGATTTTTGATTAGTCCATTAGTTTAAGTGTTCAATTAGTGTTATAGACTGATTTATTCTGATTTGACGCTCCAGATGGAACTAGGTTCCAGTAATGTTGGAGTTTGTTGTTATCGGAGCCATAATTTATAGCGTGTGTTTTCCAACTGAACAATGAATGAATAAGCAATGAGCGAAGGGACAGAACTGTAAGAAAAACTGGTAAAGTGTGAAAAAAAAGTATTTATTCTGAGATCCGAAATCTGAATTCACAGAAAGATTGCATGATGTAAACTCAGAAGTTTATAACTCTGAAGGGGGAAATGGACGGAGATATACACTTGACATTGAAAAGTCAGAATTCTAAGAACAAATTATATTTTTTTAAATAAAAGTTTTTTTTTAAAATACAAAAAAATAAATGTAGACTCAGAATTCAGGAAAAAGTCAGAATTGTAAGAGTGAAGTAATTGCAGTTGCTTCTTACCTTTCTTTTTCAAAATCTTTTTCACACAAGAAAAAAAGTAAAAATATGATTAACTCTATAACAAGAAAAAAAAAGTCTGTGAACAAACTAACAAAAAGCATTGCAAGCAAAAAGCCAACTGTTTAAGATAAAAGGTCAAAACTGCCCATTTATATTCTGCGGTGGAAAAAAACAATTTAGAATTCAGAAAAAAAAGTCAAAATTAAAAGAGAAAGCTTTTTTTTCTTTAGTGAAAACATATAAACTAAAATAATTGCAAAATATATAAACTCCGATTTATAAGTCCGATTTGCAATTGTGAGGAGGGCAAAAACCAATGAAACAAAATGTAGCAATTACCTTTAATAATTACGTAACAAGCTTCCAGGGAAAAGGGCCGCACCTGAACCCTTTTCGATGCACAATGCATTCTCCTGCATGTTTAGAAAGCTGACAGCTCAAGCATGCTCCTTTCTAATAACCATTCACTATCAAGCTAAGCACTGGATGTTCAGTTTCAGTCTCAACGGTAAGTGTCTGTCCATCAAAGGGTCATCGCTGCAGTCCGAGCGTCCTGATGATGCCAACACATCTGTCCCAGTCCATATCCAAGACAACCAAGCCATCAGCTGTCCGCTTTCTCTCTGTTCGGGCCCATGAACTCCACACCTTCTACAGGAATGTCCTTATGCTGGATGGCTTTCTGTAGATAAACACGAGAGCATCAGTGATGGACCGCTCACATTTCTCATTCTCCGCACCTTACATACTTGTAATGCTCATATGCGTGTATATAGATCCATGCAGGGCGGTACCTGAACACACGTGTGATATTTGCGGAATAACTCGCTGCACGGATCCGCGCTCCGGTCTCCCTTCAGGAATTCCTCGGAGAACCAGCGGTTAAAACACTATTCATACTCGCGCTTGAGCTCCGTGCAGCCCTCGCCGACGCTGTCCATCTTCACACCGGCCACAAACACCGCGGATTGGCGGTTCAGAGTCGTGTTCTGTCCGCCGAGAGTCACTGTTCGTTTACTCCCGTGATCTCGCCGATGACACGTGGTCCCGCGTGGCGCACGATGATTACGTCAGCAGTCAGCAAAGCGCGTTTAAAAGTCCCAAGGACAAAACCAAAATAATTAAATGAATAAAAATTTTGGCTAAGAAGACGTAAAACAACAAACGGAAAAACCGTGAACTGTTTTTTTTGTATAGTTTAGACGTTTCTGCGTTAAATAAATAGGAATGACTAAAGGTCAATAATTACTGGAGAAACATAATAATGTCCTTAAAAAAATCATAATAGTTAATACAAATAATAATGCTGGATATATAACATTTACTTCTTTACTGAAATAAATGAAGTCTCATTCTTTACAATAATAATAATACATCAAGTAATTAGTAAATTACTGAAATCCATTTCTTTTTTCACAATAATAATAAGGAAAAATGAATAAAAACAGGAAAATGAAAATTTAAGGTCAATATTTACTAACGAAGAACCATGTCATTCTGTACAATAAATAATTAAATAAATAAAATGGAGAGGTGCTAAAAATTTATATTTAGCTTCTGAAGTAGGCTAGAAGTGTTTAATTCTTCACAAAATAAAAAAATATTAAAAGGAATGTGTATGATGCCTCATGGTAATGCAAAATGTTTTTTTTTTTTTTTTTACCTTTTTTTTTAATGTATTAATTGGATCTTTTGTAAATGTAAACATCAAATATACATGTTTGTGTATATATATATTCCCAAGCAGTTAACACATGATTCACCAGAAAACCAGTCAACACATACATTTATTAAATATTATAATACAGATTATATCATATGCAGCAGACAGTTCTGACAATATACTATGTAGTTTCACAGAGGACGATAAAAATATATAGGTTTCCAATACAGTTTCAACAAATCATTTGTGTCAGTAGTGAGGCTGTGAGCCGAATACATCGATCAGAAGAGGTTTTTACAATTCACACGTCCAACATTTGTAGATATTATATTATGAGCTACGTACAGCGAGAGTAAGCTTATGTTACAGGGCATAAACAGCAATGCATACAGAGAGAGAAATGACAGATATGATGGGAGTTAGTGTCGATAACACTGGCACTTCAATCAATCACACTTCATTACAGCAGATTACTACAATCACATCAGATCCAACAAGTGCTGAAAGATCGGGACACTTTACAAAAGTCTGGCTGCTGGTAGAAGAGCACACACACACACACACACTTACACATGTCTATATGGCAGATATCAGATATACGTGAACATCAGCACACACACACGTCCCTGAACTTAAGGCAAAAAGATCAATACGAATGAAACTGTGGTGATGGGTTGTTTTGACAGTAAAGTAGCTTCACTGAGTGAGGTACGTCATTGTGTAGCAGCTCAACAGATTCTCTGAGAGAAGAAAACATGCGGCTCACATTTCACCCCAAAAACCAAAAGGAAGAAATCAATCTCTTTTCTTTTTTGCATAAAGGAATTTCCGCCTATTTTTAAGACCATTGCATGCCATTCAAACCCTGTCGAATAAATAAATAAAATCTCATTTTCATTCAATCTACTGTGACATTTACATTATGCACTACAACAATGATGATATGCAATAAACAAACATGCAAAAAGTCTAAAAATAGGTCCTAAAAATAGAATGCAGATATCATTTCTTGTTATTTTCCATTGTATTTAAAAGTGAAATATGAGGAAAAAGCTAATTCATCTTATTTTTAAGACAAGTAATCACTTTTTATCACCAAATAAATAATCTAATATTCATTACTGTAATATGGCAATACACACACACACGTCATGGTAGTGTTCATTCATTTTAGCATTTAAATTAAACAAATATGTTTTACAGTAACAATAAAAAAAAAGTGCAAACATGCAAAAATATTTATGGTCCTAAAAATAGCATGCAAATAAAAATTTTCTCTCTTTTTTGTATTTAGAGGTGAAATATGAGGGGGAAAAAATTAAAATCTGCCTATTTTTATTTTTATTACTGTAATGCAATATATATATATATATATATATATATATATATATATATATATAAATGCACGCACACACACACACACACATCACTGTAGTATTTATTTTACATCCTTTAATTAATTTAAATAAAAAAATAAATAAAAAACGGTTTACAATAATGATGTACTAAATTTTCACAAATATTTAAACATGTTAATGGTCCTAAAAATAGAATGCAATTATCATTTCTTATTTTTTCCTTTGTATTTAGAGATGAAATATGATTCGAGATTCTCCCAATCAGCTGAAAATGACAAAAAAATCACTTTCTTCCCAGGCGCAAACAGGTGCCATCTCTTCTTCTGTGCAAACATCACGAAGTGACGTGTGAAGTATGCTAAACATCCACAATAATGATTTATGTCTTAATTTTCACACATTTAAAAAAATAAATAAATATACAGCATTAATTTTAATACTTTGTGCTTTTAGAAAACCTCTAGTTTTAGAAAGGGTGCACGCCATCCCTGCCATTCATAGATCATCTTTATATATTTCATAGCCATCCACGACCTCGTATAAAACTATTCTCAAGAGCATCCTACATTATTTATTATTTTTTTATAATATCTCTCTTCATCTTTTTTCTATTCGCAGTCACGTTTACTCTTACAACTTCATATTTCACTATGCATTCGCTATAAATTAATCGAATAATACAATAATATTAAGTCTGGGCAGATGAAAGCAACACTAGTTTGGCATTTGTTTGAGCTGAGGGTTAGTTTAATGACACTGAGCGTCTTCAGATTGCTAAAGGAAGTGGGTTCACTTGTTCTCAATCAGGATCTGGACCTTGTGCACCAGCTCTCGGGCCATAAGCAGCAGCTTCGGGACGTCGTGATGCTCGGCCATTTCTAGATCAACACACAAAAGACATCATCACAGCGGCTCTGATTCTGCATGTATGGTTTGTTATGATAGAGCAATGTTTGAAAATCTGGAATCTGAGGGAGGTTGGATCGTTCGTTTCTTTTCTACTGCACTCACCGGCATATTGTGACTCCTTGATTTCTAAAACATAACATCGTGGCTAAACATCACATCTCCCAGCCCTAGTGCTCAGTGATTGGTCAGTCAGCTCACCGTTGAAGAACTTGATGATGTCGGTGAAGTCCATGTTGTTCTCCAGGATGATGTTGCGGTACAGCTCCACCAGCGCCAGCGCGATAAACAGCACGAAGTGCTCCGAGGAGGTGTAACGCGCGGCCCAGATGGTCTCCCACACCGAGAACACGTCATCGTACACCATTTCTGAAAGAAAGATGAACAACAGCACTCACTCACAGCATTGTTAGGTGTTTCCATCTCAATCCCAGCAGCTGAGTCCTTAGCAATCTTCAAGAATCAGCTAAGAAGAAGCTATTTATTATATCATTAAAAAAACTTGCTATGTGTACTGCGCTGTTGACTTGTTGTCGTAGCACTTTCGTATCATTGCGCTCTTGTTGATTTTGATTGCTTTATCCTTACTTTGCATAAAAGTGTCTTCTAAATTACTTAATGTAAAAGTAATGTTTCCTAGTACAGATGTGACGATTCGATTTCAATTATCAAGCTTGCGATTTGATTTGATTCTGATTCGATTCGATTCGATTATTTTGGGTATATATCAGGTACAGTACATTAAGAAAAAGATTATCTCAACCAAGCGCTGGTGCTACATTACTGGAATATTAAAGGTTAGAATAAGCTGATTTGTATTCAAACGCTTAAATTACACTCGATGATGTTTTATAATAAAGTTATATACATATATATATATATATATTAATTCTACTCAGTGAGTAGTACTCACTGATCACTGAGTAGTACTCACTGAGTCATTCATTTAAACAGCTGATCAGTTTAGAAACAATTATGAATGAAACATTGACTCGCTTGATTTGTCATTAATCATGCTTTTTTTCAGTTAGCATGTAATCTTAATTCACATTTTTGTTTTGTTTTGTTTTGCAGTATAAACAAGATGCAAGATGAGTCTTTTACAGTGCACTCACCTCTCTTGAAGTCCAGGAGAAACCAGCGGTAACAGAAGTAGAAGTGTGTGTAATCACCGTTCTGCTGCATCAGCTCGAACAGCTCGGCGTCCAGAATCTGAAGAGGTGCGACACAATCATGACATGAGACACACACACACACACACACACACACACAGAGAGACTAGAACATCAGCAGAATGTGTGTCTAATAAGTAAACCTGGATGAGGGAGCGCATGTTGGCGAAGTGTGTGTCCATGGCTCCTCCGTGAGGGAAGTTCTGGTTCATTCGTTTCATGAGCTCAGTGAAGCAGCTGAAGGCCATGGCCTCTGAGTTACAGTCAAATATCAATCAGAAACAAATAATCACTTGGCAAAATAAAATAGGTGTATTGCTTAAGTTTAAAATCACTGTTTAAAAAAACGCATCTTAAGCACACAGAATAACATAAGTGAACGATTAATTGCTGCTTTGAAGGATAATTACGTAATTGTGCCATCCATTCGATTAATTGTGCAGCCCTAATCACACTTAACATTAAAGTTTTTAAATATACTTTTATATTGGCAACATAAAGGCAGTATATTTCTAATAATGCTGTCAACTGATTAAAGAAATAACAACAACAACAACAACAAAATCTTAAATTAACTGCGATTAATCACGATTAATCCCACTTTAAATTAAAGTTGTTAAATTTACTTTTATATTGCAATAATTTCACATTCAATCTTCAAGTTAATGCAAAAAAAGTAGTATATTTTTAGTAGTGCTGTCAATTAATTAAAAAAACCTAGTTAATCTCACATTTGCTTCTATAATTAATAGCGAATATTCACGATTAATCCCATTTTACATTAAAGTTTTTAAATATGCTTTTATATTGCAATAATTTCACATTCAATCTTCAAGTTAATGCAAAAATAACAAAGGCAGTATATTTTTAATAGTGCTGTCAACTGATAAAAAAAATAACTAATCTAATTTTTTTCTGATATTAGTCACAATTAATTATGATTAATCCCATTTTACATTAAAGTTTTATATGTAAATATACTTTAATATTGCAATTTATTTGAAGACATTCAATCTTCAAATTAATGTACAAACAACTACAGTATATATTTTTAATAGTTGTTTAATTGCATGAAGGCCAGTGTCACTGATACCAATTAATACTGATGTCTCTGTGAAATAGTTTTTCCTGACAATATTTAATCATTTACTACAGCAATTACAGTATAATCAAGAGCTAGCAATAAACATAAACCCATTATGTCATATTTACCTGTGCCCTTCTGCAGAAATATACAGAAATTGAAACTGAAGTTATCAAACACTAAATCCTAAATTAATTTTAGAGTAATCCTTAAAGCTATAAGTGATTAATTTCATCACTGCAGATGGTTATTCGGTTATTTTGGTTGCTATTACTTTAAGAGCTGCAGCTGCTGATCGTGTCGCAGATCTGACACAAATCGTATTTTCTCTCAACGTATTTTCTGACCCACTTCAGGTCTTAAAGTCTCTACTAATTAACTGACGAGTTGAATCAGTGCTTAAGATGAAGGAGACAGTGCTGGGCTCCAGGTCAGTTTTGAAAACCATTTCAGAGACATGTTCTTTACATGTGACTCGCATATAATATATTACATGCATGCACAGTTTTAAGCTAGATTTAATCGACTTTTTGGTAATGCAAGAGACAAAGTGACAGAAGCAGCAATTGTGAGTCAGATAGCCAACCCTAGCCTTGCCCCTGCCTTGATTACAATACATTTTTGTAACGTGTTAAACTAAAAAAGTTTGCATTAACACGCACACAAAACGGTATATTTTTGGATAATATTCATAATAAATAATTGTCCCATCAAGTTATATATTTGTCCAATCAGATTTTTAGAGGCAAAAATAATTATACATTTTTTTATATTAATGCAATGCTCAGTAGGGGTTAATGGAGTAAATAGGGTAAAACTCAGACTTAACATACCATCATCCAGGATGACCAGCAGGGGCGCTAGTAGGTCACACATTCCCTGGACGTATCCAATGTCAAGGTGCTGCCAAACGTAACTTAACGCGCACAAAAAAAAAACAACAACAAAAAAACACGGTAAGTTTCACTTAATCCAATTTTAGATTTGGAAAAAATTATACATTTTATTAAAAATAAATGCATCAAAAGCGACAGTAAAGATATTTATAATGTTACAAAAAATCATATTTCAAATAAATGCTGTTCTTTTGAACTTTTTTGAGCACAGCTGCTTTCAACATTGATAATAATCAGAAATCAGCATATAAGAATGATTTCTGAAGCTCATGTGACACTGAAGACTGGAGTAATGATGCTGAAAATACAGCTGTGCATCACAGAAATATATTACATTTTAACAGATATTCACATAGAAAATAGCTTATTTTAATTAAAATAATATTTCACAGTTTTTACGGTAAAGTTTTAACAAATATATGCAGCCTTGATGAGCAGAAGAGACTAATAAACTAAAACATAAGATCAGCTTTATTTTACCTGCACATGATGTTGCGCAGTTTCTCCAGGTTGTCTGGGGTGAAATACCAGTAGTTTCTGTCACATCGCTGGACGTCTTTGTCAATGCGGTGCAGATTAAGTGTGTAAAGGTCAACCTGCTCCTGCTGCAAAACAAACGAGAAGACAATATATAACTTTGAAGATCACACACATTTATAGGAACAGTACAACCAGAAATGAGCCAAATCCTTTAGTGGAACACCGAATAAGATGTTTAGCACGTTTAAAGGAGTGCAAAGATTTAATTTTTGGTCTGTGCCTCACACAAAGCTACTGTACGATTTCAGAAGACTTGAAATATAGAACACAAGTCCTAGTAGCAACTTTCATGGTGACTTTTTGGAGTTTGTTGTCTTGTGGTCACGAAACCGCTTAAGACACAGTGGATTACTGTATTTGAAAGGAATGAGTCCCCCGATCTATCTAAATGTGTCTAGAATGTTTTTTAAGAATTTAAAGTTTCATGATGAATGCAGCTAAAGTTTACTCTGTTTCAGAGAACTGCATGTCACCACGAAGAGGGGGGCGGGGTCAGCAGAGCTCATTATCATTTAAAGGGACATGCACTGAAACAGCGCACTGAATTTGACTGGGTAAAAAGGGTGTTGTTTTACACTACAATTGAGAGATTGAAACCAAAGTATGTTATAGACATTCATTAAGAACCTAAAGAATCATATCAACTTGTGGAAAACTGGCATCAGATGACTCTTTTAAACTGATTATGTTTTTGGTGATATACCGAGTAGGTGGTCCCGATAGATGATACTGGAGACACAATGTCGTTCTTGTCTCCTGTGACGGCTAGAGAGTCTGGTTTGGGGAATGAGTTGTCCATTTCCGGTTCCTCCTCAGAGAGAGCCGAGTCTGTTCCCTCCGGACTGGTGTTGATGCTCGGCTCCATGCAGAGCTCCAGAGCCGGCATTCCCACGACTATCTTCTCCGGTGCCATGGGACGAGCCAAAGTCAGAGGCGTCCTGGAAACGCTGCTCTCCGAGGACATATAAACCACAGACGAAGCAATATCCTCCATTTCCAGTGCCGAGGGCGAGTCGTCGGACATGTCCGGAGATTGTTTGGATAGGGAAGGCTCTGGTTCGGTGATCTGTTTGATTATGGATCGACCGGCGTCCCAGCCAATCGTTTGCGGTGCACTGATGGCTTCATTCAGAGTTTGTATCACATTCTGTGCTTCAGATGAACATTCAAGTTTATTTTCATCCGTCTGGGAGATTTTCGTAACATCCAGCGATGGCTGTGGATCAGATTTGGCGTCTTGACCTTCATCCATTTTCAAATACGATTCTGGGTCTGCTTTTGATTTTGTGTTTTCTTCTCCAGACGGAGAAGACGCATGTCCTGGATCTTCAATCTCAACCTCTTTTGAAGATTTGGTTGTTTCTTCAACAGGATCCTGTTGTGATTCATTCATGTCATTTTCTTCAGATTTTCCAGCATTGTTTTGCATTTTAGTATCTCTTTGAGACACATCAGCTGTGTTTTTTGAGTTTGCATCATCCTCTGAATCTGCCACCTCCTGTGTTACTGTCTTGGATGTTTCTTCTGAATTCAAAGTCTGGAGCTTGTCTTCTTCTGAATTCAGAGTTTGGGAATTCAAAGTCTGGAGTTTGTCTTCTTTTGAATTCAGAGTCCGGAGTTTGTCTTCTTCTGAATTCAAAGTCTGGGAATCCAAAGTCTGGGGTTTTTCTTCTTCTGAATTCAATGTCCGGAGTTTGTCTTCTTCTGAATTCAAAGTCTGGGAATCCAAAGTCTGGGGGTTTTCTTCTTCTGAATTCAAAGTCCGGAGTTTGTCTTCTTCTGAATTCAAAGTCTGGGAATCCAAAGTCTGGGGTTTTTCTTCTTCTGAATTCAAAGTCCGGAGTTTGTTTTCTTCTGAATTCAAAGTCTGGGAATCTAAAGTCTTGGGTTTTTCTTCTTCTGAATTCAATGTCTGGGGTTTGTCGTCTTCTGAATTCAAAGTCTGGGAATCCAAAGTCTGGGGTTTTTCTTCTTCTGAATTCAAAGTCCGGAGTTTGTTTTCTTCTGAATTCAAAGTCTGGGAATCCAAAGTCTGGGGTTTTTCTTCTTCTGAATTCAAAGTCCGGAGTTTGTCTTCTTCTGAATTCAAAGTCTGGGAATCCAAAGTCTGGGGTTTTTCTTCTTCTGAATTCAAAGTCCGGAGTTTGTCTTCTTCTGAATTCAAAGTCTGGGAATCCAAAGTCTGGGGGTTTTCTTCTTCTGAATTCAAAATCTGGTGTTTTTCTTCTTCTGAATTCAAAGTCTGGAGTTTGTCTTCTTTTGAATTCAAAGTCTGGGAATCCAAAGTCTGGGGTTTTTCTTCTTCTGAATCCAAAGTCTGGCGTTTTTCTTCTTCTGAATTCAAAGTCTGGGAATCCAAAGTCTGGGATTTTTCTTCTTCTGAATTCAAAGTCCGGAGTTTGTCTTCTTCTGAATTCAAAGTCTGGGAATCTAAAGTCTTGGGTTTTTCTTCTTCTGAATTCAATGTCTGGGGTTTGTCGTCTTCTGAATTCAAAGTCTGGGGTTTGCCGTCTTCTGAATTCAAAGTCTGCATTTTGTCACTTTCTAGAGGCTTTATTGCAGCTTTTATAACGCTCTCTGTTTGTGAAACCTCAGCATATTCTTTGACCGTGTCCTGAGTAGTGGAGCTGTTTTCCGCTCGCTCCTCTTTGGTCTGGTCTCCTGACGGTGGCTTTTGGCCGGCGGTTTTGGACCCTGACTCTTGTGTGGATGTCTCCTCTGTGCTCGGAGAGCAGTCTGAGAGGGCCGAGGTCACGGAGAAGTTACGGGATGAAGGGTGTCCGGAGTCTGGAGAACTGGTGCAATTGGGCAGAGTGCCATTTGGGATTTTGGGCTGTGGTTTCTCGTCTTTGGGTTTGGGCTCTGATTCGATCGGGTCCACCTCATCTACAGAGCCGAACACCTGCGGAAGGAGAAATACACAGGAGGAGGAAAGTCAGACAACCTCAAAACAGCTCATCATTGCATTTTATTAAATGTAATTATATTTTTTTATTAAATTAGATTTGTGAAATATGAAATATCAGGTCATGATATTATTGTTTAACATTATTTTATCCCTGCTCATATGAACTTGGTTACATTATCAGATACAGTGCATCCGGAAAGTATTCACTTTTTCTTATTCAATGTTCATTTTTTCCATTTTTTTTATGTTCAAGCCTTATACCAAAATTGTTTATTTTCATTATTTCTTCAAAATTCTACAAACAATACCCCATAACAACAACATGAAAGAAGTTTGTTTGCAAACCTATTTTAAAAATCAAATAAAAATCACATGCAAATAAGTATTTACAGCCTTTGCTCAATACTTTGTTGAAGCACCTTTGGCACCAATAACAGCCTCAAGTCTTTTTGAGTATGATGCTACAAGCTTGGCACATCTATTTTTAGGCAGTTTCTCCCATTCTTCTTTGCAGGACCTCTCAAGCTCCCTCAAGTTGGATGGGGAGTGTTGGTGCACAGCCATTTTCAGATCTCTCCAGAGATGTTCAATTGGGTTCTGGCTAGGCCACTCAACAAGGTTGTCCCGTAGCCACTCTTTTGGTAACTTGGCTGTGTGCTTAGGATCATTGTCCTTTTGGAAGATGAACCTTTGCCCCAGTCTGAGCTCCAGAGCGCTCTGAAGCAGGTTTTCATCAAGGAAGTCTCTGTACATTGCTGCATTCATCTTTCCCTTAATCCTGACCAGTCTCCCAGTCGTACGAGGCTACTACCAGCACACTTTACTTTTGGGATGGTACTCTACAGGCGATGAGCAGAGCTGGTTTCCTTCAAACATGATGCTTGGAATTGAGCTTTATCAGACCAGAGAATCTTGTTTCTCACACTCTGAGGGTCCTTTAGATGCTTTTTTGCAAATGCCAAGCATGTTTTCGTATGTCTTCACTGAGGAGAGGATTGAGTTTGGCCACACTGTCTATAAAGCCCAGATCGGTGGAGTATTGCAGTGATGTTTGTCCTTCTGTATCTCCACATATGATCATGGAGCTCAACTAGAGTGACCATCAGATTCTTGGTCACCACTCAAACCAAAGCCCTTCTCCATCAGTTGCTCAGTTTGGAGGAGACCAGCTCTAGGAAGAGTCCTGGTTGTTTCAAACTTCTACCATTAAGGGTAACAGAGACTACATGCTTCTGTGAACCTTCAATGCAGCAGAATTTTTTCTGAACTCTTCCCCAGATGTGTGGCTCGACACAATCCTGTCTCGGAGGTCTACAGACAATTCCTTGGACTTCATGGCTTGGTTTGTGCTCTGATATGCACTGTTAACTGTGGGACCTTACATAGACAGGTGTGTGCCTTTCCAAATCATGTCCAATCAACTGAATTTACCACAGGTGGACTCCAATCAAGTTGTAGAAACATTTTAAGGATGATCAGTGGAAACATATTGCACCTGAGCTCATTTTGAGTGTCATGGCTAAGAGTGTGAATACTTATGTACAGGTGAAGTTTTAATTTTTAATCTTTCACGTTGTCATTATAAGGTTATTTTTGTGTAGAATCTTGAGGAAAATAATGAATATCAGTAATAATCAATATGCACTCGAACATTTCTCACCAAATTCAAATATCAAAGTCCCTTTCAAGTATTTGAATCTTTGTCTACATTAATTTTATTCCTCTATATTCATACTGTTTGACAGCTACTGACTCATTTGTGTTTAGGAGAAGCATCTGTGTCAGAGTAAAAGCAGGCATGACTAAGATCTGTGAGAGCAATGTGTTGGGTTGTGTTTTGACCTGAGTGCTGCTGTTGGAGTCGCTGTGTGATCCGGCGTGACTCTGTTTCTCGGAGCTGCTGCTCTGAGATGACTGCAGAGAGAAACACAGCGGCAGTCAGTAATCCTGCATGCAAACCTCAGCGTGCAAGTACAGATGACTCGAGCACCAATGCTTACATCCGTGCTGATGGTGGAGTCCTGGCGTGAGCCGTGGTCCCCGCTGGCGCCTGAGGCACATTTGGCCAGAGCAGCTGCGTGCTGCTCCTTCTCCCGCTGACGCACGATGGCTTCACATCCCAGCCACTCGCTCATGGTCTGCTCATAACAGGCTCGAACCTGCTCATCCACCTGCAGAGTACGGCAGGGTTACGCTTAAGGGTTGTCAAAAAGTACTGACTTCGGTTCAGTCTGTAGGGCTGGGTGATTTGTTTCCGATTTTATCGATTCATTATAATTTAATGTTTTGCCACGATCTTATTATTTAGAAATCGAGAATCGCGATTTTGAGTAGAAATGAGTGCTGTCAAATGATTAATCACATCCAAAATAAAAGTTTTTGTTTACATAATGTGTGTGTGCTTTTGTTTATTTATGTATATAAATACACGCATACACACATGCATGTTTATATGTGACCCTAGAGCACAAAAGCAGTCTTAAGTCTCTGGGGTATACTTGTACCAATAGCCCAAAAAACACTGTATGAGTCAAAATTAGAAATTTTTCTTTTATAACAAAAATTATTAAGATATTTTGTAAATGTTCTACTATAAATATATCAAAACTTAATTTTTGATTAGCAATATGCATTTCGAAGACCTTCATTTGGATGACTTTAAAGATGATTTTCTCAATATTTAGAATTTTTGTTGCACCCTCAGATTCCAGATTTTCAAATAGTTGTATCTCAGACAAATATTGTTCAATCCTAACAAATCATACATCAATTGAAAGCTTATTTAATCAGCTTACAGATGATGTATATATCTCAGTTTCGTAAAATTGACCCTAATGACTGGTTTTGTGGTTAAGGGTCACATACAGTATTTCAAAGATATGCTATTTTTATATATTAAATGTATGGATTTATGAAAGATGTGATGAATCATTTGACAGCACTGATATAAATATTACCAAATGATTAATCTCGATTAATCAGATCCAAAATAAAATAAGTTTTTGTTTACATAATACATGGGTGTGTGCTGTGTATATTTATTATTTATATAAAAATACACACATGCATGCATATCTTTAAAACATAATTTTTAATATAAAAATATATTATAAGAATATATAAATAGACATGTAAATATTTTCAAAACATACCGTATGTGTGTGTATTTATATATTCATAATAAATATACACAGAACACACACATATATTATGCAAACAAAAATTAATAATTTGACAGACTAATAAAACTTTACCAAATATTTGAAACTTTGACAATATGCCAATGTTAACATATGGGTGTGCGATATGACGATTTTTGATCGTGGACGATAAAAACTTGTCTCAACAACCTGCATTTAAAGAAATATGCACATTATATCAGCTGCAGTTCTGGTTCCGCTGTATCAATATAGCGTGCAACACCACAAACATTCACATCAGTGTTAACTCACCGATAAAGTTACTCTTACAGGAGACTGATCTTAAAAGTACATTATTTGCATGTGCTTTAAAACCTTGCCGGTTAAACGTTTCCACCCGAAGTGCTCTAAAAAGATAAAACGATGGCTTCTGCTCACCTCTTTGCGCTCTGTGAGGCTCATGCTGAAGTGATAGTGGCCCAGAAGGAAGGGCCAGACCTCTTTACGCAGAGATGGATCCACGCCGCCATAATACACCAGCCGAAGCAGCTCCTCCTCCTCGAACGCCTGCACAGCGCTCTTATATTACAGCCAGTGCCATATTACAGCTTTTATTCAGATTCAGAATATGCTTTATGACAACATATAAAATCAATGAGAGACTATTATAGTTTTATTCATATTTTAAATATGCTTATGTTTACTCTTATGAATATGTTCAATGTTTTTATGGTTGCATATAGTATCACTCAGAAACTAACTAATAATAGTTTGAATATGTTTTTATGCTAACAGTATAATCTTGATGCTATTAGAATTTTTTTAAAATGTTTTTATGGTAACTGTCATTTAAGATACTATTTTTTTTTTATATTTTCAGCTAAATTATAAGCTGAGATACCATTATAGTTTTTATTATTATTTTAAATATAGTTTTACGGTTGCGTATAATGTCACTGAGATACTATTATATATTAAATGTTTTAAAGGTAAAACTATCACTGAGATACTATTATACTTTGTATTCCTATTTTGCTAATTGTTTTATGATTACATATATCACTAAGATAATATTATAGTTTTTATTAATATTTAGAATAAGTCTTTATGATAACATATAGTATCATTGAGATGCTATTAGTTTAATTAATATGTTGACAATTATTTTATGATTAAATATATCACCATTATTGATACTATTATATAGATTGTAAGATACTATTATAGTTTGTATTCATATTTTTTATGTTTTTGCAGTAACAGTATCATTGATATATTTTCTATTAATATTTTAAATACGTTTTTATGGCTACATAATATCACTGCGATACCATTATCACTTTTATTATTATCTGGAATTTTATGGTAATATTTAGGTATCATGACTTCAGATATTACTCCTGTTTTAAATGTTTTAACGGTAACCATATCATTAATAATGTTTACAAGTTTTATATATGATATATATATTTAATATTTGGAATGTTTTAATATTTTATATTTTTAACAAGCATACTAATGTTCTAGTGTATTTATTAAGAAACATTTGTTTAAGTAAATTCATATAGCAATTTATTAAAATAAAATATTATTTCAATGATTTAACTTATTTTTTAAAAAATAATTTTAAATGAATTACAAAAGTCTCAAATAATGATCTCAAATATTTCTCATTAAATTTATTTCTCATTAAATGATCTTAGTTGCTCTACATCTCTAACAAACAAGAGCTTATTGAAACATTACACTGCTTTTTTTTTTTTTTTTTTTAGCTAACATTGTTTTTTCATGGTTTCACGATCATTTCAACTGATTATTTATGAACCCTCAAGAGGCTATAGATCAAGTGCACTAGATAGTGAAGGTCACATACAGTGCTGTCCTGTAGAAAGCTCTTCCACACTTCTGTGGACAGACCGTCTCTGGCATCATAAGGGATGTCAGGCTCAATGATGGTGGGGTTCACCAGAGCAGACAGGTGCGTGCGGACAGTGGACAGGTGACGGCAGTACGCCAGCCCTTAAAAACACACACATCAAGTCAAGAGAACGAGGACGAGTGCATCAGCAAACCATGAGCCTGGTATGATACATACAGCCGTAGAAAGCTCGAGAGATGATCTGGTGCTTCATGGTCTCGCAGAGCAGCTTCAGCGGAGCCCTGTTTCACACACACACACACAGACGGACAGACAGACAGACAGACAATCGTTCAGAGAGGTTTGACCAAACTGACACTTGATCATGTTGAATGCGAGCTGTATCCAATCGGTCGCAAAAAGTCAGTGGCTTCTGTTATATAATGCATTTTTTGTGTGTGTGTGTGTGTAAACACTAACAATAGTGCAATCCAAAAGTAGGCTGTTGATTTATTAAATAAGCCGTTTCCTCTAAAAAGCTGTTTATTGAGAGTTGTGAAGCCTCTCTTCCATTAACATCCATAAAAAAAAAAAAAGAATTAGCCATTATGTATATTCGCAATATATATCATAAAACAAATGGAGTGGAAGAATGCTTGCTTTGATGGATTTGGTTTAAACGGTTCGCTCAGACATCAGAAGGATCCCAGCGTTAAGGAACAAGTGGGTCGTTTATTTTTAATGGCATCCCGGATCGTGTCAGAGAATTGTTTGGAGCATTTTGTTTTGTAAAGGAGGCACAGTGTCATACAGAGTCCACAAGGAAACATTTGTTGAAAGATGAAGTGGTGCTAGATCTGACTGCAGCTGCATCACAAACCGTAAGAAAATTATTTCATAATGCTTTGTAAGTCGCTTTGGATAAAAGCGTCTGCTAAATGATTAAATGTAAATGCTTTGTTTGGAAATTACCGTTTTATTTTGATTATGTTGTCAAATCATGCAATAGCAAGGTGCTGTTGATACCATATATATATATATATATATATATATATATATATATATATATATATATATGTATATATCTATGGTTGATACGGTTTCCTATGCAAGCCCGTTCCCGCTACTGAATACATTTTTTTAAAAAGGTTATTGCAACATTTTTCTCAGAATTAAGTGATAAAAACTCACAACTGCAAATGATAAAATGCAGATAAAAACTCGCAATTCAGACTTCTTTTTTGTTTATTTCTCGCAATTCTGACCTCTTTTCTTGCAATTGCGAGTTTTAAAAAAAGTCAAAATTGTACTTCCATACGGGCTTCCATAGTTTCCTATGCAGTGACGTTAGCCAATCATAACATTGGCACAATACTGACAAGCCTTAAAGGACCTGCCCCTTAAAAACAGCCTGTTTCTGAGATAGGTTTAGAATGAGGGGTTGAAATTAATGCATTTTTCCACATATTTATTAGTTTTTTTTTGTGCAAAAAATGTTATTGGCGTCATAAGTAAACCTCAAGGAACTTATTGAAATAAAAACAAAAAAAAAATTCCATGTCATGACCCCTTTAATTCATATCTCAGACTCAGACGAGGGCAGACTAACCTGTCATGGTTGCATCCGTTGGGAAGGCCACCGTCTGAAGAGCCATTCTGTGAACAGGAAGGACAAGACGACTGCCTGGGCGTGGGCTGCCACATGTTCACCGTCTGATCCATCAGCTCCGGTCCCACTTTAACATGGAGAGAGCCGATTAGCATCATATTCACGAGTCACGACTAGTGTGAAAACAAACAGCAGTCAGATGAATAATAAAATGTGTATGTTCCACCTATGAAGGTGTGTATAAAATTCAAACTATACTGTTTTATATAAACAAACAAGTAAAAGGGTGATTTTTCTTTATATTGCATGCATTTTCTTTTATGCATTGAAATGCTTTCACAGTATGAAAGAAAAACTAATATGGGACAAAATATACTAATCTACTTATGCCGATATCCATTAAAAAATATTTATAACATTTTTTAATTACTACATTAAAATATATATATATATATATTGGTCTATAATATATACTTATATTAATGTAGATATGTATATTTACAATAATATTTAATGTAAACTGTTTTGGGAACTATTTTGACCAGTAAATGGCACTGAATGTTTGTAGTTCACGGAGTTATTATAGTTAAAAAAACCGGTCCTAGAAAATGAAATAAAAAATAAAATGTAAAAAATGTGACTACTTTTCAAAGGCAACATTTCTCATTTTTATTTAGTTTAACCTGATGGACTAAAATAACTAACACAAATAAAATTAATAATCACATTTTAAATAAAAGTGTATACATTCGAGACATTTAAAATAACAAAACACACACACCAAAATGACAAAAAATTCTAATCAATTTAAAATGAAAAGTTTACATAATAAAATAAAAAGTTAACATAATAATGAAAAAAAAAAAACATAATAGCATCTCAATAATACTAAAATATCAATTTAGTTGATGTTCTATCCAGCAAAATAAAAACAAACAAAAAAAACTACAAAATTTTTTTTCAATCTTACATTTTGAATTTAATTAAAAACAATTCTGGTTATCTATACTAATCTTGTTTGAGAACATCTTCGCACTAGTGGATCAACTTCACGTTAACATACCGAACTCCTGACTGCCAGGATATATGATCCGAAACACATAATCTGTGGCCTCGTCTTCATCTTTGTCTGAGAACGACTCGCTGGATTCATGTGGGCTTCTTTTACGCAGCTTTGGAAACACTTTTCCCTGAGGAAGAACACAGAATGATCTCGTTTCTTATTCAGACTACTCCAGAATGACTGTAATAGCACTTACCTTTCCTCTTTGGGACCAGAGCGGAGGATCTAGCTGACCGTGAGGAAGGAGGCCCGTCTCCAGACATGTGAGGAACTGAAGCAGGTGACCGCCTTTAGGAAAGCGAAACGGAGGCCTCTGGATCCCGTCCTGACTGACCAAAACCACAGTACCTCCACTGTCCACTGCACACAGACACATCAGACAAACCTTCGGACATCAAGCCGATGTGAGGACTTCCTTTAACCCTTTAAAGCCACTGTATCATATTTGATACGCATAGTCCTTTAAATGATGAAAACTTTGAAACGTTCAGCTTTTTCGTGTCTTGTGTTTGGATGCTTTAATGTTTAAATCGACAAGCGGTAAGGCTTAAAAACACGTGAAAAAGATAAGCTTTCGTGACGATGCGCAGCATTGGCCCGTCAACTGTCCTGAGCATCTTTTTAGGCTGGCCTCAGTCAGTCGGTTATATAAAATATCAAGGTGAAAGTCATCATAGCTTGCTCAGTATAGACCCAGCTCCCAACCCAACTTTGAGAATAGATTAACGGCGATATTGTTTTTATCGCCCGATAAGAGTCTCCCGTTAACGCAGCACGTTAACGCCGATAACGACCCACCAATAATATATATATATATATATATATATATATATATATATATATATATATATATACATATACAAAAATATTTTTCTTTTTGCACAGGCAACATTTCTCATATTAACTTAGTTTAAACTTGATGTACTACAATAAATAAAACTGAAATACAATTAATAAAAACATTAAAAAACAGAAATAATAAAATAAACGAAATTACAAAAAATAAAACAAAATATTACCGTTAACAAACAATTAAATATTACAAAGAATAGAAAGTACAAATATTAATACAAACCATTATAGTAAGTGACCAACTGATATAGATTTTCTTTTATAACTGATACAGATACCAATTATTTGCATGTTTATGTGCCGATATGCAGAACCGATATTTATTAACTGGTATAAAGTAAATAAATGACTGAGTGAAAAAAAGAACATACTTCTCAAAACACCCACAAGATGGCGGCGTTTATCGGTGAATCCGATATTACAAAACCGATATCCGATTATGATAAAATGCTTAAATATCGGGGGAAAATATCGGTCGATTTCTAATAATATTTTCATAATAATACTAAGATAATTTAGTTCATGTTCTATCCTAAAATATATTTAATGGCCATTTTTATTTCATCGTAGTTGGTTTTGAAGCAATTCAGAACTGTTTTTTTTTTCATGCCTATGTTTTAAATTTAAAATGAGATTTTTAATTTACGAGGTCATTTTATTAAATATTCACCGTGCTGATGGCAGTGCAAATAGACGATTTCCTCCAGACGAATGGCCATGGCGTAATCCCAATATACACTGTGGAGAAAAGAGATCTGTTTTAAAATCATTCCCATAAAGCAGACGTCACAATCATAACGCACCGCACCTTTTCTCATAATCAGGCTCCCCCATGTTTCCATTCATCAGCTGGTTCGGTGTCCACTTAAGCGTCATCAGATCGGCCGTCTGGTGAAGAGACAGGTATCCTGGGATTGCTTCCATGTCGTCTGTCTGAAAGACCGGATGAGGTTTAATGCAACACTTTAATTAAAGCACCACAGCATCGTCACACATATCTAAGTGATGTTTACCGGCTGCACCAGGACATTGTTTTTCCCAAAGAGCAGCGTGGCTCTGGAGTTCTGATGAAGAGATTCGACATAATCCCGCGCCCACAGAGACGGCCGGTCGTCCATGCTGCCGCTCGACTGCCTCTTCTGGATCTACAGAATAACACACACAGATCTCACTGACGTCAAACACAGATATTACTCTCATCTGCATGCTTTCTAATTTGAGAAATGAACACTGCATGATCACACGGACCCAATCCATGCATTACAGCTGCTTACACACATTTTCACACAAAGTTTTACACACAAATCCAAGATTTGCACACACAAGATGCAAAATGCCTCACTCATCTCTTGCAGAATGGAGCAATGCATTAAAAAAAAATATTGCAAACACCTTTGCCACAACATTAATTCCTGGCAGATTTGTGTGTGTTACACAATTGTGTGTTGTGTTTAGCAAAACATGTTTTATGTAATTGAAAACTTAGTGAATTAGTGCATGCTTCTGCTGTTCGATTTAACCCTTTTTCTGAGTGTCATTGCCAGCTGCATACATTTTGGCACAGGTGTGCATTGTTATTGGAATTTCACTATTTTACTTCCATTTCTTTTAATAAATCTGTTTTGCACAACATTGTTCCTCTCAGGACCTTAAGGACAAGAATGTCCTCATTGTTTAATCGCAGTGCCATTTAACTTTAAAAGGATGGCATTGGTGTTAACAGGCTTTCATTCTGTTGGCAAGGTTTTTAATTTAATTTTGTACTATTTTTTTACCAGATGGTGCCTTTTTTTGGCTTATAAAGCAAATACTCGCTTTATTCCTGTTTTCTGCTCCTGCATATTATAGAGCCAATTGGATAAACAATGCAGCTAAAATTGTGTGGGTGTGTTGGTATGGATGTCAGAGTGTGGTTTGTGTCATTAAAAAAAAAATTGTGTGTGTGCTTGTAATATTTGAGAGTTTTGCTGGCATCTACTGGGGAAAACGTAGTACTGCGCCCCAAAACAAAATCTCACTGAAAGCTAGTTTTTTGAGATATCAACCTCAAATTTGAAACACAAATTGTTCGGATTTATGGCTTTGATTTTCTAGCAGGTAAAGAGTCCAACATGTTTAATAAAATATATATATATATTTTTTCCACCAATCCACCATGGGTTTTCTTTAAAATGAGACCAAACCTAACTATGTGCTCAGTGACAGTTGTTTTTTACATGGACATTTTTGTCCACTATGGACCTAAGTGTAACTTGTTTGAATTGATGCACAAGGGTTAAGCAAAGTGTGCAAGCAGTTGAACAGGTTATCTCACGAGCGCTGGGCGTTTGGTTGGAGAATCCTGCCGGCAGTGTCCGCTGTGAATGCGGTGTCTCTGCACCAGTTCATCAGCCGAGGGGTCTGTCCAGAAATGATTGGCCGTCTTGGCTTTTGTGTACTCCAGAGCACAGGGACCGACTGAAAGACACACAGCATACGTAAAAACATCCTCAAAATTAATCTGGCCCTCAATGCATTATCATATCACAATTATAAAATAATATACAGTGCATTTAAAATGATCATTAATTTAATTTTTAAAATGGATATGTATAGAATATTATATTTGTAACAATATAAACTCCTATTCAAAAGTTTGGGGTCAGTACTTGTTTTGTTTTTTAATGAAACAAATGAATATTTGCATTCAGCAAGGATGCATTAAATTGAGCAAAAGTGACCAAAGTGAAAAATTTCTATTGGAAATAAATGCTGTTCTTCTGAACTTTTTATTTATTTGTGAATTGTGAAAATTAAAAAGCATCACATTTTTCACTAAAATATTGTGCAGCACAACTGTTTTCAACGTTGATAATAATCAGAAATGTTTTTTCAGCATATTATTCTGATTTCTGAAGATCATGTGACACTGAAGACTGGAGGAATGATGCTGAAAATACAACGGAGCATCACAGAAATAAATTACAGTTTAATAGATATTTAATAGAAAACAGATATTTTAAACTGCAATAATATTTCACAATTTTATACCATATTGTTATAAAATAATGCAGCCTTAAAAATCCCAAACTTTCCAATATTAGTCTATATATAAAGTTTAATTGTTGTTGCATATTTTTCATCAAAAATTACACAAATGCTTGAAAACTGATACCAAGCAAAGATGCGAGGATTGGGCCGTCAACTGGATCTCTCAGCAGAGCTTCTCTTTCATAAAACTTGCTGAAATATGAATAGAAACAGCTCAATTTAATTTCATTCATTCAAATGAATCTATATTTATAGTAACATATTGCTGCCTAGTTCACATGTTTTCCATTTCCAGTGTAACGATTATAAACACCTCCCTTATGTCTCAATATTTGATCAGACCACCCATGAATTATGAAATACATTCACAAAACTGGACTAAGTATGCAAATATTTGTAGCAATAGCCAACGATACATTGTATGAGTCAAAAATAAAGATTTTTCTTTTATGACAAAAATCATTAGGATATTAAGTAAAGATCATGTTCCATGAAGAGATTTAGTAAATCTCCAACCGTAAATATATCAAAACTTAATGTTTGATTAATGATATGCATTGCTAAGAATTCATTTGAACAATTTTAAAGATGATTTTCTCAATATCTAGATTTTTTGCTCCCTCAGATTCCAGATTTTCAAATATTGTCAGATCATAACATACAATACATCAGTGGAAAGATGATTTATTCAGCTTTCAGATGATGTATATATCTCAATTTCCAAAAATTGACCCTTATGACTGGTTTTTGTGCTCCAGGGTCACATTTGTGAACTGAATGCCACTGAATGTAACAAAAACATGAACACAGTTTGCTAGTTTTCCATTCCAGGTCTGCAGTCTGCAGTTTCCATAACCTGTCAGAAACGATCTCTTTTATTATATATGAATTCCTCACCTGCTGTTCTCCACCAAATACAGGAGGATTTTGTCCAGGAGCTTCTCTGTGAGGGCCGTGCGGATCCACAGGTGTTTGATGGCCAGCGGAGACAGGTTTAGAGACCGGGAATGTTTCCGGACGCTCTCTTGACTCATCTGACCCTGGTTCTGTCTTGTGTTGTGAAGGTTAAAATCATGGTGATTTCATGAAGAACTGACCCTGTTTACTTTGGATACTTAAAACTCAAATATATGATTCATCAACATTCATTTTAAACCACCAGAAATATTTTGATTACTAATTTAATAATAATAATAAGAAGAAGAAGAAGAAAGAATAAACATTAATGAATAAAATTATATGTAATATTTTAAATATTATTAAGATAAGAAAATAAAGAGAATAATTAAAATGTATATATTTTTTATGAAAAATGAAATAAAATAAAATATTTATTAATAAAGTACAAGAATATTTAAATGTAGAAATAAATTATTAACAATTCATAAAATAATAATAATAATAAAGAAATAAATTAAATGATATTTAATTATATTTTGAATATAATTAAGATAAGAAATAAAGAGAATAATTAACATTAATAATCTTTTTAAAAATAAAATAAAAATTTATAAAATAAAATAATAATAATTAAATGTAAATAGACATTATTAAACATTCTTAAAATAATAATAATAATAATAATAATAATAAAAAACAAATGAATAAAAATATATATAATTGTATTTTGAATATAATTAAAATAAATACAATAATGATAATACTTTTATTATTCATTATTGTAAATTCTATTTTTTTATTATTATTATTACTTTTATTGTCATTATGTTTCATTTATATAGCAAACAGAAAAGAAAAAAGCTAATACCAGAAATGTGACAATTTTACCTAGACAGCAATAATAATAAATAACTATTATTACTATTATTAGTAGTATTATTAATTGTAAAATATGAATAACTAATTTATTAAAATGAATATAACACTTATAACACAATAATTATTATTAATATTTATTATATTTATTATTATTATTATATTTATATATTATTATATTTTTTTTTACTAATATAACACTTTTCTAAGAAAAAGGAAAAGACAAAGAACAGGGTAATGCCAAAAATGTAAGAATTTAACCTTATAATAGATAAAAAATTATATAATAACATCTTTTATAATAATAATGATGTTATTATTTTTAATTATATTTTATTTATTTTTATAAGGGAACGGAACATAGAAAGAAAACAGTTCTATTGTTTCTCACTTGTTCTCAATGATTTGCTCCAGTTCCTGCACTTTCCTGCAGAGTTCCTCGGCTGGTGGAAACATCTTCCCCATCTTCATGAAGAGAGCCGCCAGCTTGTTGCTGCGCAGGAATCCAGCGGCCCGTCGCTTCAGCCCATGAAGAACACACGCTTCCACCACACCTGCTCAAACACAACACATCATTTCTGTTCAGCTGAGAGCACAGCTGAGGGATCACAGAAGGAACTGAACGATCACACACACACACACACAAACTCACACACATGTCATCAACAGACTGGAGATGGTTTGATAAACGGATATGATGTGTGTGCCATCAGTCATTAGCTGTCCTTTCAGCAGCCCACTCACTACACACACACACACACACAGACACACACACACACGCACGCACACACACACACACACACACACACACACACACACACACACACACACGCACACACACACACACACACACACACACAAATGCACACACACACACATGTACATACACACACACATGCACACACACATGCACACACACACACACACACACACACACACGCACATACACACACACACACACACACGCACATACACACACACACACACACACACGCACGCACACACTCACACACACACATGCAACCACACACGCACACACACACACACATGCAACCACACACACACACATGCACCCACACACACACACACGCACATACACAAACACAAATGCACACACACATGCACACACACACACGCACATGCACACACACACACACACACACACACGCACGCACACACACGCACGCACACACACACATGCACACACACACACACACATGCAACCACACACACACACATGCACCCACAGACACACACACACACACACGCACGCACACACACACGCACGCACGCACACACACACACACACACACACACATGCACACACACACACACACACACACACACACACACACACACACATGCACCCACACACACACACACATGCACCCACACACACACACACACACACACACATGCACCCACACACACACACACACACACACTTTGTGTGCGTTAATATGCTTTTTTATATGCTAAAAAGTGTTTGAAAAAGGGTTATTATAGAAAAACAGTTAAACTGTTAAAAATTGTTGTTACTTGTTATTATATATTGAGTTATTATAGTCAATGAAAGTTTCATGACTTGAAATAAAATATTAAAAACACGTTATTTCAGCTATTTGCCAAAGCGACCTTTTCTCAATTGAAGAAAGTTTAACTTGATGTACTAAAATTACGAAAACTGAAATTTAAATAAAAATGTATAAAAATGACAATTTACAACAACAACAACAACAAAAACACACAAGAAAATGACAAAAACTAAAAATGGAAACAGAAAATATCAAACTAAAAACAGATTCAAAATATTATTAATAATAGTATATCAGGTAACACTGGTTACCTGATTATTACCCGTGATTGTTTCATATTTTTATTATTAACAACAATAATAATTGTAATAAAATAATTGTAATTAAATATAGTTTTACAATTCACAACATAAAAGTAGTAATATTAATAATTATTCCAGTTCTTTCAGGATTTTTTAAGGAAAGATCATCTTACCGCAGAAAGAGAATATGCGACTGCTGTCTTCATGCACAAACTTGCGTGTCACAGCTTCCTCCATGATCTGCTTGACCTGAAAGTCCAAGAAGAAAACCAACATCTGAGAATCTCAGTATCTTTACTGCAGTGTTCAGCCGCTGAGAATCATGGGTAGCGGGTGAGGAGAGTGTCCTGCGGCTGACAGTGAGTCATAAACACACTCTCTTACTCACAGCTTGTTTTCTCTGAGTCTCATAATGAGTGCATAGCATGTGCAGATGGACATATGTGCACCGATCATAGCAGTTTTTACTCTCTGACGCCTCATGATTCTGATTCTGAAACCATATTAATACAAATATTGTATTTCAGCTCCTTTTCATTTCAAGTATTTGATCAGTTGGTTGATTCCCCAGAAAGTGTTTGATTATTTCCGTTAGGTGGCGCTGGTGCTGCAGAAATGACACACTCACATTATACCAGATTGTTTAGAGCAAAAATAAAATAGATATATATTTTCTTTTTTCTGAAAATGAGCATTTAGGAAACTTAAAGCTTATTAATTATAATTAATTATAATTAAAAACAAAAACAAAATAATATTGTTTAGATGGTCTTTGTTATAAACAGTAAGTTATACACTTAATAATTGACTGTAAATAGGAATATATTTCATAAATATGAATTAGTGACATAAAGATCATGAACAAATACTGCATTTGCATGAACATATGATTAGACTAATATAAGTCAATTTTTATTTACAATTTTTTTAACCTTCAAGTTGAAATATCTAAATGATTACTTTTTTATTAAAAGTATTTATAAATTAATTAAGGTTTTATTTCTATAATTTGATAATTATAATATTTATATTGTTATATTATATATAGTTATGTATTAATTTATGAAGGTTAATAACTCAAGTTTTTATTTAATATTCTACATTTTAAGTTTTATTGTTTATGTTGATGGTCATCCAACACACTGAAGCTGCATTCGTGGATAATTCATGCGTTTATTGGGAGCGTATGAGCATGGCCTCGCTGCGATCTTGCATTTCTTTCTTCATGGGAATGGTGTGGCATTTTACATTTTATCATTTTGGAGACGCTTTTATCCAAAGCGACTTACAATTGGGAGATACATAAAGCGATTCTTCTTGAAGATGCAAACAGACACAGGACGTGCTTATAATACCAAGTTTAAGGCATTGTTCAAATAGAGTAAGTTCAAGCTAGAAAGACAAGGAAAAGTCAAGTAGCTTCGAAAGAGATGATTTTTCAGCTGTAACTTAAAAACTGTCAGGGATTCAGCATTCTGGATAGGGGTGGGAAGATCATTCCACCAGCCAGGAATGGTGAACGAGAATGTCCTGGAAAGGGATTTTGAGCCTCTCTGATGGTACCATGAGGCGCTGCTCACTAGCGGATCTCAGACTTCTGGAGGGGATGTAGATTTGTAATAGAGTGGAAGTAGGCAGCTGCTGAGCCTGTGGCTGTTCTATATCCAAGCATAAATGTCTTGAACTTGATGCGTGCCGTAACCAGTATCCAGTGCAAGGATATAAAGAGAGGTGTAACATGGGCTCTTTTTTGGTTCGTTGAAGACCAGTCATGCCGTTGCATTCTGAGTCATTTGTGGAGGTTTGATTGTGCTTGATGGAAGTCCAGCCAGAAGAGCATTGCAGTAGTCCAGCTTAGAAATGCCAAGGGCCTGGACAAGACCTTGTGCAGCATGCTCTGTTAGAAAGGGCCTGATCTTTTTGATGCTGTGCAATGCAAACCTGCAAGATTGTCTTTGCAATGTGGTCTTTGAAGGTCAGCTGATCATCAAAGGTTACACCAAGATTTCTGACCGAAGTTAATGGGGTAATTGTAGAAGGGTTGTGAAATCATACGGTAGAGTTGGGAGTGGAAGGGAAGACAAGAAGCTCAGTCCGAGGTGCATGAGGAGGGAGATGACGGGTCAATCGATGACTTCGTCAGCTCCTCATGCACCTCCGGGGAAAAAGGAAACCAATCATCCAGCCACTCAATTACTAGCCCCAATTACAGCAATTATATATCTTCAATACCCTCGATGGCAGTGCGGCTAGGGTGTACGTAGACATACCCCAGGTGGAGAGAGCAGTTGCGGTGCACCTGTGCCCACAAAATGCCACCCAAGTATCCCTTTCAAAGCCGGTAAACTGATGGCTGCACTCACTACCAAAGGGTCCACCAAGCCAAGGCACTCATAACCAGCGGGCCTCGCGGGTAACCCGTGGGTCGGGTTGGGGCGGGTTAAGAAATTGGCACTTTATTGCGGGGCGGGTTGGGGCGGGTCACTAAAAACATTTTTTTTTAAAAATCCATTTATGTTGCATTGAGTTTAGTGGTGGAAATTTTTATTCTTTTTTCAAGAGATTCGTTAATTTTCAGTTCGTTCACCAAAATGATTCATTCACTGATTCGTTCAGTGACCATTTCTTCATATTACACAAATTGTCTTATGTGTTATGTCTTAAGTCAACCAACGTATTTACTTGTGAAAAAAACTGGTTTGGCTTTATTAAAATGTGTGAATGATCGCATTAAATAAGTAGTCTAAATAAATTGTTTAGATTAACAAAGCAAGGTTTTATCGGGGATTAAACGTGGAGTTATGTTCTGTATCCCAAATATGAAAACAAGCGTATGTGCACCAATAACTGCGCTTTGTATCTGCTGATTGCTGATCGAGATTTACAATGCTTGGACGACTGACCCTGTATACTCTCATTCATTTCATTCACGAACAAGATGTATCAGTTCATTCAACTCTTTCACCTACGAGAAGATCGTATTCGTTCACTATATTCAAAAAGTCACATGCTACGTCAAATCTTGAGTAACTCTTTTTGACAGGATGAAACAGTTCACAGAGCTGTTCACGAGCTGCGCATGCACTGCTAATAGCGCCGCGCTCACGTGCTGCTGTGGGAGGAACTTCAGTGAAAGAGAAATGAGTCTTTTACTGTCTATGGTCAGTGGATTACGTAAACGAGAACGATTCGTTCACCTAAAAGATTTGTTCACGAACGAACCATCATAGTGCAATTACCTATAGCCTATATTGATAAGGTTACGATACGAAGGTCGAAGTAGCAACGTAACTTCCGTGATGTCCCCGATGCGCGAGGCGGGGCGGGGCGGGTCAAGAAATGTTACTTTATTTGCGGAGCGGGCTGGGACGGGCCAAATAATTTCATAAAAGCGGGACCCGCGGGTTGGAAAAAACCCCGACCCACGCATCACTAATCTGCGTGTCTTGAATCGGGCTCTTCACAAACTCCCATTCAAGATATTGATGCAGAAGTGCATCATCAGATGTATCCAGCCCCAGGACTGGTTTGCAGCGGTTGACCTGAAGGATGCTTACATTCATTCTTCCTTAACACAGGCCGTTCCTACGGTTTTGCATTCCAAGGTTGGGCATGGCAGTACAGGGTTCTCCCCTTCGGTCTGTCCCTGTCCCCCTGTGTATTTACAAAGGTTGCAGAAGGGCGGCCTTGCCCCATTATGGGAAGTAGGAATTAGGATTCTCAACTACCTCAATGAATGGCTCATGGTCAATTATGAGAGCAGTTATGCGATCACAGTGACCTGGTGCGCCGGCACCTCAGCCAGTTGGGGGTTTGGGTCAACTGGGAAAAGAGCAAACTGTTCCCTGTGCAGAAGATCTCTTTTTTCAGTATAGAGTTAGACTCAGTGAGTATGACAGTGCATCTCATTAATGGGCACACACAGTCAGTGCTTTCAGAGGCTCCTCGGGCACATGGCACCTGCAGCCACAGTCACGCCACTTGGATTGCTTCATATGAGACCACTTTGGCACTGGTTACACTCCTGGATCCCGAGATGAGCATGGCGTCGCAGTACACTTTCTGTGACCATCACACCAGAGTGTCGCCGCCTATTCAGCCCCTGGAAAGACCCTGCCTTTCTTCGTGCTGGGGTGCCCTTAGAACAATTGCCCCAGCTTGTTGTTGTCACAACAGATCCCTGCAGTACAGGTTGGGGTTCTACATAATACTGAAGTGGAGTCTGTTCATGAACCAAAGATGCACGATTAGAGTAGTGTCACGATCGGTGTTACAAAGAACCACGGGAGAGGGAACCAATTGCAGGTAAGTCTTTTATTAAAGGGTAATCCAAATAGAGTAAACAGTCCAGGCAGGGGTCGAGACCAAAACATCCCTCCAAACATAAACAAGACACGAACACAAGGCAAGGACAAGAGCTGACGGACATGAATTAAACATTCAACAAGGACTCTGTGACACATACTCAGACAGACCGGGTATAAATACACAGAAGGTAATGAGGGAACTGGAGACAGGTGGGGACTAATCAATTAACCCAAACAAGGAGGAAGGTGACCAAATAAGGGAACAGACAGTTCATAAAGTGACAGACACCGTGGGAAAGGATGACATCTAGTGGAAACCCAGGGAACACAACCCAGACACTGTGACAGTACCCCCCCTCTACGGAGCGGCTCCCAGACGCTCCACGACATGACACAAAACAGAGACCAGGAGGGAGGCGGACAGGTGGAGGCTCAGGGGGAGGGACGGAGGGCCAGAAAGGAAACATGGGAAACAGACACCAGAAGTGTAAACACAAAACAGGGAGACCAGGAGGGAGGAGGACCGGAGGAGGTCCAGGAGGAGGGACGGAGGGCCAGACTAACAGAGGGGAACCGACAGAAAACACAACAGGAAACAAGAAACACAAAAAATAAGTCCATAAGGACACCACGTGGCGCCCACCAGGGTGAAACAGAAGACCACCACAACCGTGGGGTCAGGCCACAAGCCCCCCAGGGCGGAGCAGAGGACCACCACACCCCTGTGGTCAAGGCGGAAACCCTCCAGGGCGGAGTAGAAGACCACCACAACCGTGTGGTCAGGGCGGAAGCCCTCCAGGGCGGAGCAGAAGACCACCACAACCTTGTGGTCGAGGCCAGAATCCCCCAGGGCGGAGCAGAAGACCACCACAACCGTGTGGTCAGGACGGAAGCCCCCCAGGGCGGAGCAGAAGACCACCACAACCGTGTGGTCAGGACGGAAGCCCCCCAGGGCGGAGCAGAAGACCACCACGTCCTTGTGGACGAAGCCAGAGTCCTCCAGGGCGGAGCGGAAGACCCCCACAGCCGTGTGGTCAGGGCAGAAGGCCCCCAGGGTGGAGCAGAAGACCACTACAGCCATGTGGTCAGGACCAGAGCCCCCCAAGGTGGAGAAGACCTCCGTGCGGCTGGACCAACAGGACGACGAAACTCTGGTAATTCCCTGGTGTCCTTACTGGACTCCAGAAGATTGGTGCTGGCCTGACACTGCTCATGAAGATCATTGGTGACTTGCATTTGCTCATGAAGATCAATGGTGACTTGCCTTTGGTCATGAAGATCAGAGGTGACTTGCCTTTGTTCATGAAGATCATAGGTGACTTGCCTTTGTTCTTGAAGATCACTGGTGACTTGACTCAGTCCTTGAAGATTACCGGTGACTTGACTCAGTCCTTGAAGATCACCGGTGACTTGACTCAGTCCTTCAAGATCACCGGTGACTTAGCTCAGTCCTTGAAGATCACCGGTGACTTGACTCAGTCCTTGAAGATCACCGGTGACTTGCCTTTGTTCTTGAAGATCACCGGTGACTTGACTCAGTCCTTGAAGATCACCGGTGACTTGACTCAGTCCTTGAAGATCACCGGTGTTTTGACTCAGTCCTTGAAGATCACCGGTGACTAGCCCTGACTCTGGAGGGTCAGCGGTGACTAGCCCTGACTCTGGAGGGTCAGCGGTGACTAGCCCTGACTCTGGAGGGTCAGCGGTGACTAGCCCTGACTCTGGAGGGTCAGCGGTGACTAGCCCTGACTCTGGAGGATCAGCGGTGACTAGCCCTGACTCTGGAGGATCAGCGGTGACTGGCACCTGACTCGACTCTGGAGAGTTCACTGGCACCTGACTCGACTCTGGAGGGTCCACTGGCACCTGACTCGACTCTGGAGGGTCCACTGCCACCTGACTCGACTCTGGAGGGTCCACTGGCACCTGACTCGACTCTGGAGGGTCCACTGGCACCTGACTCGACTCTGGAGGGTCCACGGGCACCTGACTCGACTCTGGAGGGTCCACGGGCCCCTGACTCGACTCTGAAGGGTCCACTGGAACCTGACTCGACTCTGGAGGGTCAGCTGAGACTCTCATCCTGTGCAGCGGCGCTGGGCAAACAGCCATCTTGGGCCATGACTCTGGACAGGCGGCCATCTTGTACTGTGGTGCTGGGCTGGCGGCCATCTTGTACTGTGGTGCTGGGCTGGCGGCCATCTGGGGTTGTGGTGCTGGACTGGCGGCCATCTTGTACTGTGGCGCTGGACTGGTGGCCATCTTGGGTTGTGGCGCTTGGCTGGTTGCCATCCTGGGCAGTGGTGCTGGGCTGACGACCACCCCGCCGGAAGAGACAGAAGTGGCTGGGGCATCCCACCGAAGCCGATGCTCCAGGTAGCGCACGAATTCCCAGAATTCCAGTGTCTCTAACTGCGCCATCTCCTCCTGAGACACTGGATCATCCAGCCCGCCATTAAAATAGTCTTTAAGGGCTGCGTCATTGTATCCCATGCCCTCGGCCAGGGACCAGAACACCTGTGCCAGGGCACCCACCTCATTGCCCTCTTGGCGGAGGGCGATCAACTTCAGATACTTCGCCCTCCGCTCCGCCATCCTGGCTGGGGAGCGGGGAAAAGACATACCGCTGGTTCCTTGCATGACTGAGTCCTTCTGTCACGATTGGTGTTACAAAGAACCACGGGAGAGGGAACCAATTGCAGGTAAGTCTTTTATTAAAGGGTAATCCAAATAGAGTAAACAGTCCAGGCAGGGGTCGAGACCAAAACATCCATCCAAACATAAACAAGACACGAACACAAGGCAAGGACAAGAGCTGACGGACATGAATTAAACATTCAACAAGGACTCCGTGACACATACTCAGACAGACCGGGTATAAATACACAGAAGGTAATGAGGGAACTGGAGACAGGTGGGGACTAATCAATTAACCCAAACAAGGAGGAAGGTGACCAAATAAGGGAACAGACAGTTCATAAAGTGACAGGACATCTAGTGGAAACCCAGGGAACACAACCCAGACACTGTGACAAGTAGTGCTTTCTTTCCTGCAAGAAAGGTTAGAGTGTAGGCCCGGGGTACTCAATAGGCGGACTCCGGTCCGCATCCGGACCCAGACGCAGTTAAATCTGGACCAATGCCAAAAACAGCATGCTAAATTAATCATAGTCTAAATTAATTTTAAATGGGGAGAGCAATTGTGATTCTGCGCTTTTTATCTTTGAGGCGTCTACTCGGTTTGGCTGCTTCATCTTTGTCCAATCACAGTAGCTGTAACAGCTACTATATAGTCTATATAGTCAAGGAGTGTATGAGTGAAATGGTGACTGCTCTGTTTGAAGGGACTCAAAAGGATGAAATAATCCAGAAAATAAGCCAAATACCCTGTTCTTGATTCCACTGCTGCAAGACGAACTGAAATACTTGCTGATGATTTGCTTGAACAACTTAGCTTTGCTATTAAAAAAAGCCAAATTCATTTCATTGGCTGTGGATGAATCCACAGAAAATGCACAACTCATTGTCTTTGTCAGATTTTTTGATGAAGAAAAGGGAGAATTTCATGAGGATGTTTTGGGACTCACAAACCTGGAAACACAAGGGGGGATGACATTTATGAAGCAGTGACACAGATGCTTAGAGACATAAGATAGACCTGATAGACATGTTGTTTCTATTGCTACTGATGGTGCACCATGTATGATTGAGAGAGAGAGAGGGGATTAGTGTCATGCTTGAGAGCTCACCACCCTGACCTCATGGCATATCACTGCATAATTCACCAGATGGTTTTGTGTGCCAGCCTTGAAGAAAAGTACTCAGAAGTAATGACAACTTGTCAACTATCTGAGAGCATCCTCTGCAACATCGTTTGTTGCACTCATTTTTAATAGAGGTGAATACAACATTTGGTGATTTGCTCCTTCACAACAATGTCCGGTGGCTTAGTAAAGGCAAGGTACTGGAGTGATTTGGGCACTGCGGAAAGAGCTGGAGTAGTGCTGGGCGGTTTGACCAAAAATGTATATACCGTTTTTTTTCAAAATTATACCGGTTTTCCGGTTTATGACGTTTTTTTTTTTTCATGCATAATCAGGTGTACAATGCATTTTCTGCAGGTTGATATTCCAATACGTGCTTGCGGCTAAGGTGCTTGAGCAAATAGCTCGTGTTGCCGCCTTTGGTGACTATTTTAGCCAGCACTTGCATAAAATTGATATTATATATGCATAATCTGCCTGCAGTGCATATGCAGTCCACAGCACGGACTCATTGTGCTTTCACACAGGACGTGTTTGCAGTCAGCTACTGATCCGCGTCTGTTTAGTCAACAAACACAACATTTGTTTATTGTTTCGATTTTATATCATGTAAAAAAAAATATTTTTTTTTCAGCATCATAAGTCTTTTATCACAGAAAAGTAACAATCTTTCATATAGACATTAGTTTAAACTCAATAAATATAAACAACGCATTATTCATGCATTTTACTTCTAGGTTTGTATAATAAGCTGCTCAAGCAAGCGGCAAAACATTTAAACAAAATAATTAGCCTACTTTTCTTGTTAAAATATTTAAAATTAAAACACCACAGACAGAAACAGTCTTGTGCATTTTGCATTTAAATCTTTATCACAAGCAATCCCACGGGTCTTAATGAACTTTGTTTTTCTGCTTCCATAAAAGTGAACATATATATTGTTTTCCTTGTTTATCTAAAAGTGCTCTTTTTCTTGTTTTAAACCTACCCAAAAACCCATGTGACTGCGTTTCCATGTCAATCCATGTTCATTTTTGCCGCGAACAATGCGCGTTCACTTTAATTCAGCGCCTGCAGCACAGCAAAAATAGACTGCACTGCTGCAGAGCACCGCTCCTTGACACCTCGTGCAGCTGGAATCCATTAATACGCTCTGCTGACGGAATATGTGTGAAACAGGCGTTATAATGTAACACCAGAGCACTGCTGTGTGTACCCTCACCATGCCTCGCAGTCGCTGCTTAGAAGTGCAACATTGTAAAGGGTCCATCTGAAACAGTGTAGCGCGGCCGCGGCGAAGCATAAGGTTCATTCCGAATGCTGAGTAATTAAATACACCGGTATGGCGGTATATTCAAAATTAACATCGTAACGAAAATATACACCGGTTTTCAGTATGCACCGGTTTGCAAAAGCCAAACCGTTTGTGGATTTCATGAAGAATGAAGAAGACATGGAAGTTGTTGCTTTTCTAACTGACATTACTTCCCATCTCAATGACCTTTATATAAAGCTCCTGGGCAAAAGCAGCACATTGTGGGACCTCATGTCAGCTGTCCGTGCTTTCCAGAGGAAGCTGGAGGTCTTCAAATGTGACTTACAGCAGGACCTGCTTCACTTTGCAAGACTTTTGGATTAGATTGCAGGAAAACATCTTATGCTGAATTCCTGGAAAAGCTGATTAAAAAATTCCAAACTCGCTTTGAAAATTTTCCTCTGGCAAAACAAGTCTTGTTGTGCATCAAAAATCCATTTCTTGTCAAAAATGTTGCAGAATTCTCAACTGAATCTCACGAAAGTCTTCCCATGGGCCAATGCTGCTTCTCTTCAAACAGAGCTAATTGAGCTACAAGAAAACCTAGCACTGCAGGAATCTCACTGTGACCCTGTCACCTTCTGGACGTGGAGATGTTCCTCTGCTGCAGAAGATGGCCCTTCAGATTCTCACCATGTTTCCCTCAACGTACTGCTGTGAATCTGCCTTTTCAACCATAAAAATGGTGAAAAATGCTTACCGCAGCACACTCACCAATGAACACTTACATCAGTGCCTCCGCCTGGCCCTCACACCTTTTATGCCCAAGTTTAAACAACTGTTGGCACAAAGAAGGTGTCACCTGACCTTTCATACTAAAAGTTCTACCATGTCATTTTTTGTGTATAGTTTTGGGGAATGCCTATTTTTGTTGTTGGAGTTCTGTATTTAGAATTTGATGGTCACTTTTCCAGGCCTCGGACTGAATGGAAAATTGGTAAGTGGACCTTTCAAGTTTATATTTGAGTACCTCTGGTGTTGGTTGTCACCCTCCACCTTGAAAGTGTATGTGGCTGCTATCGCAGCACATCACGATGCAATGTACGGCCAGTCCCTGGGAAAATGCAATCTCATCATCATGTTCTTGAGGGGTGCCAGAAGGTTGAATCCTCTTAGGCCACCCATGGTGCCCTCTTGGGATCTCTCTACAGTCCAGGCTGGCCTTCAGAGGCATCCCTTTGAGCTGCTGGACTCAATTGAGCTTCAGTTCCTGTCTGCTAAGACAGTGCTCCTGACTGAGCTCACTTCCATGAAGAGGGCCAGGGACCTCCAAGCATTTACGGTGAGTGAAGAGTGCCTTGTGTTCGGGCCCGGATAATATCACATTGTGCCCTCGGAGGGAGCAGATTCAGCTTTGTTGTAAGAGCATTGCATATATGCGTGGACCTCACCCAGAGCTTCAGAAGCTCTGAGCAGCTCCTTGTCTGCTACTGAGGTCAGCAGAAAGGGAAGGCTTTCTCCAAGCAGAGGTTGGCCCACTGGATAGTGGATGCGATCGCCTTGGCCTACCGTTCCCATGGTGAGCTGTGCTTCCTGGGGTTGAGGGCTCACTCCACAAGGAGTGTTGCCTCCTCCTATGAGCTGGCCCATGGTGCCTCTCTGGTAGACATCTGTAGAGCAGCAGGATGGGCTTCACCAAACACTTTAGTAAGATTTTAGAGTGTCAGCCCTTTTACTGATCTAGATGTCCATATAGCTTGAATCCCTGCGGGCGATCCCATATGTGTATTCTTCCATGGTAAGGTTTCCCTCTCTATGAACCCGTGTCTTCCCTTTGACAGACCACTCTGTCAGTCTCTGCTGGCAGCCATTCATCCCTACTCCTAGGTAGGACCTGCCTCAGAGACCCATTCCAGTAATGCCCCAGCCCGGGTCAGTCTATGACATTTTCAGGTGGTGCATTGGGGAGGTTAGGAGGTTACTATTACTGCTTGTCAACATTTGCAGGGTTGTGACAGGGTTCAGGTTGTTGCACTTTTCAATGTTTTCACGACATAACCCTCGTTACCTGTTGGAGGGAACGGAGGTGTAATGTCTGCATGCCACAACCTTGAACCATTGCTGGTTGCCAGGGACACGTTCTTGGCTCCTCAGCATAAAACCTGAATGAGTGGATGCACCTGTCGCCTATTTATACCCGTTTTCATGGGGAGTGGCTCAGGTATGCAAAATCCACTAACCAAATTTCATTGCCATTTTCTCTAAAAGTCAGAGCGAATTGGGGCTCTCATGTAAACCCCCAAATGTCGTCATGACATAACGTCTTCATTCCCTCCATCAGGAAATGAGGGTTACGTACGTATGTTACCAAGACGTTTTTTATTTTTCTTTGTTATGTTGTTATTTACATATTGTAACATCATATTGTATTCTAAGTATTAACCAATTAAGGTTACTATAATATATTTATCTAATGACTCAAGGATTTAATTTACATATTAACATATTCCTATTATTATTATTTACATATTGATACTCATATGATATTGTGTTCCAGAGTATTTTTACCGATTTCTATCAATAAACTATGGTACTATTACAGTGCTTTTTTGGAAATAAAATTAACTTTACATTCAAGATTACAAACCGCACATATCTTTCTTTCTAATGGATTATACTCTTGTAAATGTGAATATAAGTGACTAAAATGAAAGACTGGGACATAGATGATGTTCAGTACTGTTAAGAAATACATGTCATCTTTCACAACAACCATGCTCTTTCCTAACATTCACAGTACAATGAAGGCAATATGACATTTTCATCAGGCTGAGCTCCTTAAAAAAACAAATAGATGATGACACTGAAAGGACAAACCAGAATGACCTTGTTTTGATGCTCTTCTTGATAAAACACACAGTACACGACTGTCTAATGAGCAGATGTGTGTTGTTGTATTACCAGAATCAGTGTGTGTGTGTGTGTGTATGACACATTTAGCACATGCAACCAGATTTAGTGATCGACAGCTTCTATCGATCATCTGCTCAGTATCTGATAAACAATGAGACACAGGCGGAAAATTTCCCACCTCCTTCTTAACGTTGCGCAGCAGCCTCTGACGCGTCTCCGATTCTGTAAACACACAAACACACAGATTCTCTCTCATCCAAAACTCATCCTCACGCGCTGTTTTTGCACAGATTATAATCTGAAAGACTCACCTGCCATGGCTGGAGTCCGCTGTTCTTGTGAGGGATGACTGTGCGCAGGATGAAGCGCGTCGTCGTGAGTCAGATCTGCGCGCGCAGGGCGTGGCGTCGAGCGTCAACGCGCCGCAGTCATGAGCGATATATCGCGCCGATCATCGGTTCTGATCTCTAGTTCTAATCTAAACCTTGGTTGTAATCAATGTCAAGCCCAAAACCAATGTTGGGAAGGCTACTTTGGAAATGCAATAGATTACAAGTTACCCTATTCAAAATGTAATAGTGCATCACTATAATAATGACAAGAAACCTTTACATTTTAAACATTTCAAAGCAATGTTCCCAAAGTATTTTTATAACCTTAATTTGTTATCAGTGTTAACATGCACCATTAAAGTCAAACACAGCATATGCAAATGCACCAATTTGAAAGCTAAAGTGAATATTTTTCACGTGAATGACTTGAAAATAGTGTTCAAGTCATTTGTAGTGTTTCAGTTTTGATATATATTTTAAAACAGTTTAATATTTGCCCCCAAGCATTGATTTCCAGGGGCATTTTTTACATGCTTGAGGGCAATTTTTATAATGACATTGTTATTATAATCACCATATTATGTTGTCTTTAATGTTAAACAGGCTGCTTAAATTTCCCTAATTACTTTAATCAATATTTTAAACTGTTATTAATAACAATAGACTGTTTAAAATTGTATCTAAGTTATATTATATATATTATATATTATTACAAAAACTATTATTTATTATTGTTCTTTATATTGTAATAATGATTACTATTTTATAGTATTATTATTACTTTATTAATTTAACTGATTACATTTAAGTATTTTTGGATAAAAACATTTTAATCTCTAATGAATGTTTTCAAATATATACATTCATTTTCAAATATTTTAATTATCCTAGAACTCAACACTGATTACTGTCAGATTTTCAAAAACCTTCATCACTTTAATTAAGATTATAAAAATATAAGTTTAAAGCACACAGCCACCACAAAGTCAGATTTTAGCATCTCTTTTTACTTTTAGATTGTTCTGATGTTATATATTGATTTAAAATAATAACAGATACAGTTTAATAGCTACGATACTGTTTTAGAAATCAGATCTTTGCGCAGCTATGACTAGGAAAAATAGTCAATTTTAAGAAATAAATACATAAACCCAAATAGTAAATAAAACAGTTATCATATAAACATGTTCTATTATGTGTCCTAAACTTCTAAAACATTGGAGTCTCATATTTTAGAGCAGTCCAATCAATTTTAGAAAGAAATCAATTAAATCTCTCTCTCTCTCTCTCTCTCTCTCTCTCTCTCTCTCTCTCTCTCTCTCTCTCTCTCTCTCTCTCTCTCTCTCTGTGTGTGTGTGTTTAATTTGAGGTCCCCCCTAAATTGAGGTCCCCATGGGTAAACAAGTTTATAAATCAGAATGATTTATTTATTTATTTTTATTTTTTTAGATGCAGAGGGTTTTCTGTATGGGTAGGGCAATATAAGTTTGTACAGATACTCTGAATGTAGGGCTAGACTAAGACTACACACTAGCTTAATTTACAATTTATTTTTTTGTAGTCAAGCTCACTTCAGTTGGGCTCTGCAACAGGGGGAAAAAATTGTGACTTTTATTTTGAAATGTGCGCGTGTTTCCGGTGCGCTTTCCGCTCGAGTCGTCGCTGCAGTCACACGCGCTTGGCGGGAGTCCCTGAAGTCCTCAAACCCGCTTTCAGCTGATATTTTATGAATATAATTTTCTGTCATAGGTGAGTTCGTTTTAATCGTTGTTCAATCAGAGCTCAATAAAGCTCATTAGTGAACATCTGATGTCTTTGGGGCGCTCTGTGTTTTGAATAAAAGTTAGCTGTGCGGCTAAAGCTACTCAACATCTCTGATTAATTTAAATTAGATTTAACACCACAGCGTGTTTATTTTCAAATCGGGTGAATTAAAGCTCATCGTTTCTATTTTATAACTAAATGTGCTTATTACAGTCACAGGTGAGCTATTTGGCTGTATAAATAATTCATATTTCATAATGACACAAGTAACGTTATTTATTATTAACGTTACTTTGAACTCCCGCCTTAGCTTTGAGAAAGTATACATATATATTTTTTATACATTTATATTTTTTTGTGATTACATTTGTGATCGACTTTTATCTTAAAAGTGCCGAAAGCGTGTTAATGTGTATTATTAGACGTATAAAGGTCTTAGTAAGTATTAGTATAATTTGCGTATATGTGTGTGTGTAGAAATGTATAATATAATCCAATTGCATTAAAATTTATAAAATAAAATGTATACACAAATGTGTGTATATGTATATATATATATATATATATATACATATATATCTATATATATATATACATATATACACACACACATATGTATATGTGTGTATATATTTTTGTCCAGGTGGTTTGTAGTGTCCAGTGATCATGCCGTCCAGTCTGGGCTCCTGTAGTCCAGCCGCAGCTCTTCAGGAGGCTCTGGAAAGCTCCAGCCGCTTGATTGACAGGCATCTGCAGGAGGACCGCTGTTTCCCGGACCTTTCAGAGCTCCTCAATGTCCCGTCACACAGTAAGAGATCCAGTCTGGCCGTTCTTGAGACATGCTTGTTGAGCATAAAACACGTTCATGTGCTTGTGTCTGTTGTTTGGCAGATATGCCTTCGCTCTCGGGGATGTCGGACATGGATTACCCCCTGCAGGGACCGGGGCTGATCAGCGTGCCGAGTCTCCCAGAGCTCAGCGCCATCCGCAGGGTTCCTCTTCCTCCGGAGCTCGTGGAGCAGTTCGGTCGTATCCTACCATACAGATGCACAAGATAAACCTTGCACACTTGTAGAATTAATCTATTAAGTTGTTTGCAGTGCCTTAATTGCCTTTATACTAGATATGCAGTGCAATTGCATGATGGGAGTTTTCCCAGAAATCTCCAGAGCATGGCTCACCATCGATAACGACATTTTTATGTGGAATTATGAGGATGGGTGAGTATCGACACATTGAGTGTCATTAAAGGACACTTGTTATGCGTTTTAAGTAACATGTCATATAGCAGTCTGTGCATGTAAATGATCTTATGAAGTGAGCAAACTTTAAATCAAATGCATGTTTTCCAGCAGACTCCGAAAACAAAAATAAAATTGTATATGAGCATTGTTGTTTATTTGTCTGGTTTGTTTCTTCAGGAGCGATGTGGCGTATTTTGACGGGCTCAGTGAAACTATTCTCTCAGTTGGACTGGTCAAACCTAAGTCTGGTTAGTTGGATTTTCTGCTGTGCACTATTTAGTTCTCACCCTCAGAAGAAGTTGAGAATGTTATGGATTGATTATTCTGATGTTTTATCAGTCATTAGCCAAAAACATGTCATGCATCGCAAGATTTCACACTGGAGATTTTTGATGTTTTACTACTGATTATGTTTTTATATTCAGAATATTGTATTGACATGGGTAGTCTGAGTTGTTACAGGTATTTTTCATAAAAGTTTGCATGTGAAAAAGAAGAGAAAAAAATGCATGAGAGTAAACATAATCTAAAAAAATACACTGCATATGCATATATATATGCATATGTCACACTTGAACGATTCAGATCATCAAACACATTTTAGTATTACACAAAGATAACATGAATAAATGCAAAATGCATTTAGACACTTAATGAATACATCATTAAAAAACTGCATTTTGTATTTTCTTGCATTATCTTTGTGTAATCATAAAATTAGTTTAATGATCTGAATCTTTTAAGTGTGACATATGCAATAAAAAAAGAAACGGCAAACTAACTAAATGTGACTGATTCTCAAAAAAAGAAAAAATCTAGAGAATATTTTTATTCTCAAATAGTTTCAACAAGAATTGTTCACGTATTTTATTACTAGTTAAAGAAAAATAAATGGAGTAGTGAGTGTACCTCAACCAAGCACTATTGTTTGTTACAGGTATTTTTCAGCCTCACATCCACTTCCTGTTAGTGTTGGCCACACCGGTGGACGTTGTGATCCTGGGCTTGAGCTTCCCGAAAGCCCATACAGGTGAGTGTCATGTGATTTAATCAGCACCTGCACATGTTTGATTGAATCTCAGTGTGTGTTTGTGTGCCGCAGGTCTCAATGACAGCATGTCAGGAGCCATGCAGCTGTTGCCAGATCCTCTCTACTCCATCCCCACTGATAACACATACCTGCTGGCCATCACCTCCACGGATGCGGGCCGTATCTTCATGGCGGGGAAAGACGGCTGTCTGTATGAGATGGCGTATCAGGCTGAAGCCGGCTGGTTCAGTCAGCGCTGCAGGAAGATCAATCACTCCAAGAGCAGCCTGTCCTTCCTCATCCCTTCACTGCTGCAGTTCAGCTTCTCTGAGGACGGTGAGAGATAACCAGCAGATTTTGAAATAAAAAATAAGATCTTTACATTTCCTGGGATTTTATCGATTAGATGATATTTTGCTGAGTGTGTTGGTATCTTAAGGCGTATCATTTTTGATATTTTTCGTATATGATATATATTTTTTAATGAGCCTTTTATAGGCGTTTCTACCTTTTTATAAAGCCATTTTTTCTAAAAGTTTGCATCACCTTTTGAATCAAATTCTTACATTTTAATCAATCGATTAGAATAATAAGACAAATACTGTTGTCAAAAAAAAAAAGTAATCCATATCAACAGAATTTGTTTTAGCAATGCAAAGGAAAGACACATTTACACACTGTTCAATGCAGGACATGAATGTTTTAACCTGCAGTTACGGATGCATCTAATAATGTTTTGATGTATTAAACATGAAGCTTTGGTATTTGAAATTAATTATTTATATAAAAAAGTTACTTTGAATGTGAAATTAAAACGGCCAGTAGGAGGCAGCAAGTCACTGTTAATAAGTGAGTCATTGTGATTGAACCGAATCATTTAAACGGGTGATTCATTCAGGAATGAATCACTAATGTTGCTCAGAGATGCACAATAGTGCTGTGGATTTGTTTTGGATTTATTTTTGTTGTCGAAATATCACAAAAACAGGCTTTATGATGTCTTAGTCCCTTAATATTAATTTCTTGTTTATTGAACTGTTGTAAAAAATCAACATTGCATCTGTAATCATGCTTATTTTTGGAGGATAACACTTCACTCTGTGTGAAATTGATTCTTTAGATGAAGTCTTGAATAATGTGATCATTCTCAATGTATTTTAATTAGGGGTGTGCATGGATAGTCGGAAATTCGACTATTCGTTCTGCTCTAATTATTCGATAAATAAAAATGATACTAGAATTTTGCAAAAAAAAAAGTTCACAATAAAACCTATTTGAAGATGTATGCAAGCAAAAAATAATTAATGAATGAATTCGGGGCCGTTCACATATCATGCCTAAAACGCGTGGAAAACGCTAGTCGCGCCGCTTTCTCCTTCTTTCCAAAGCACTTGGGCAGAAGCGCTCCTGAGGCGTCTGCCGTTGCTAAGCAACAATGATGCGCTCTCTCAAAGAAGACGCGTAAATTTCAGCTAAGGATAAATGGATTTGCAGCACAGAAAAAAAGCTTTCAGTAGCTCTGCTACTAAATTTATTTCAAAATGGAAATCCATATACCGCTATGATCAGCTGTTCCTTCATCTTGGCTGAGCTTTCAACGTTGTTAAGGGAAACGATGAAGCTGAATGTTTATTTCTTGTCACATGACCCACGGTGCGCTTGCGGCATTCTGAAAAGTTGAGATGTTTTTAACTCAATGCGGTGCAAACGCGCCTGGAAAAAACGTGCGCATCGCGACCGCGTTGCTTCCATTATGAGCGTGCATACCGCGCGCCTACATTAAAAATAACGAACTTGAGCGCTCAAAAGATGCGATATGTGAACGGCACCTAAGAACTGTGATCTTCTACAGTACTTCAAATATGCTGTGGAGAATCACAGAAAGTGACCGAATTCAAGAACATTGTTGCGGCATCTCTCAAGCGACGAATAAACACCGCTAACTTGGAGAATGCAGTGAAAACTCCTCTTCTCACGTCGCGTCAAACATCTCAGGTTTCCCGATGAAAACATGAGAGAAGTAAGACTTTTTTGAACATTATCAGATAATTTTCCTTGATGTGAGAGGTGCGGATGCAGCCGCCATCACCAACGATGAAGAGGATGCAATGCCCACTCGGCAGAAAAGGCTGAGCCAGTTCTTCAGCGATGATTACAGAGAGTCCAGCCGAGACGAGTGGGAACAGTTCTTGCTGGAGCCATGTATTCCACCAGATGAGGATCCCATTCAGTGGTGAAACGAAAACACGAAGCGCTTCACAAAACTTATTCGCTTAGCACACCGTTATTTGTGAGTCCCGACAACGTATGTGCCGTCAGAGCACGTTTTCTCCGCGGCCGGCCTTATTGTTAACAGACTAAGGAGCCGACTTTCCCCCGATCATGTTTACATGCCCGTATTTCTTAACAAGAACATGTAAAACAATAGGAAAAAAAGCAAAAAGATTTGCTCACTACTTTTGTTTGTTTGCACGCATTGTTAAAGGTTTTCAGCTACAAAACACAATGTGTGATGTTCAAGCTTATTTTGTGTAAGCTTGTTCAAAACGGAAACAATAAATGTTGCTGAAAAATAACGTCTGTCTCATTAAACTTAATTTAAATAAACGAATATTCGAATATTCGTTTTTTTGTGAGCTCAAATATTTGAATGTGATATGTGCGGAAAACGCCCATCCCTAATTTTAATAGACTGGATCATGCAATGAAAGAATGCACTCTAAATACTTGCAATAGTCTAGACTTTACATAATGCATGCACTCTGTTTTTGCAAAATACTCAGTCAAGTTGTGCAATAATTACGATATTATCGCAGACAATATAAATCGCACACCTCTATTTTGTAATCCAAATCTGAATGTTTCACTTTAAATCTTGTGGTTTGTTTCAGATCCCGTTGTCCAAATTGCTGTTGATAATTCAAGGAACATTTTATACACTCGTTCGGAGAAGGGCGTCCTGCAGGTGGGTGTCTTGACTGTGAACCAGAGACTGGTGTTTGTGATTTTTGATTGATGTTTTAATGTGGTTTTTGATGTGTGTCAGGTGTATGATCTCGGCGCTGATGGGCAGGGCATGAGTCGAGTCGCAGCCATGTCTCAGAGCTCCATCGTCTCAGCGGCTGGAAATATCGCCAGGTAGAGAATCACCTGCGGTTTCTGTGCACTTATAGAAAATAGAGTTCGGCTGATAAATAGATAGCTGATTAACCATTATGATATTACAATCAAAACAGTACATTTGAATTATTTTTCTCAAAGGGATGCATGTTTTATTTTTTTTATTTAAATTATTGATTTTTTTTATTATAATTTTATTTGGCCTTTTTTTTTAATCTTATACATTAAATTATCATTATTAATAATAGTATTATTTTTTTATCACGGTATATAAAAATAATTATCTTTAGGCATGTGAAATTAATGTAAAAAAACTACATTATATTAATATTATACACATTTGTTGTACAAAATAAATTTACTGGTGTTATTATTAATAAAATAACATTTATCTTTAGCTTAAATTTAAAAGGAATTAGAAAATGTTTATATTAGTCAGTGCCGAAATAGTCACTAAAATATTGTTGTTAAACCATAATAAAACTAATATTATTTATTATATATTAACAATTTACAAAAATGTATCATCTTTAATAAATGCTAAATTTCAACGATTAACATATTGTGCACTCCTGGTTTTTCTTAATAAAATGTTTTATATTGTTTTCACCAGCATTATCTTATTATTATAAATAAAGGTGTTAAAAATAAATGTATCATATTTAAATTCAAAATTGATAAAAAATACTAATGTTCGTTATTGATATGGTCACCCATATATTGTGCGCACCTAGTTTTTCTTAATAAATATACAAAAATAAACAAACTCAAAACGTTGACAAAATACAAAAAAGACACCTGTGGGATCAATGCTGTCAATTAAAAAAAAAACTTGTGTAAACTAGTCCTAGGTTTTAAACTCAACCAGAAAATTTGCTGCAGTACAAATTTCATCTCAAATGCATGTCTTTGGCTGTTTTTCAGGACAATCGACCGCTCCGTGTTCAAACCCATCGTTCAGATCGCAGTAATTGATCGCTCCGAGTCGTCAGACTGTCAGCTGTTGGCCATCACTCATGCTGGTATGATTTAGAAATGGAGACTTTAATGCATCTTGGGTCTTTATCTTCTCTAAAGGCCGTTACACACTGAGCGTGAAAAGATTAATCGCCTTCTGTAGGGATGTTATGATTGATCACGAGCAAGTTGAAAATCAATTCAAATATATCAGTTGAGATGCTAAACAAATATTGATTCAGTTTGGGTAAAGAGTTTAAATGAATGTGTGTCTGAGAGGAACATACTGTCTTTAGAAAAGTTTAGATGGTATTTATTCTTTTCATCTTGTCTCTGTATAATGCATATTAAAGTTCATAAGTGCAGCGCTGCTTTGTTTACAGCGGTAACCGAGGAAACGCTTTAAGCTCCCCCTGCTGCAGTGTTCTTAAGTGCTTTGTTTACAGCGGTAACCGAGGAAACGCTTTAAGCTCCCCCTGCTGCAGTGTTCTTAAGTGCTTTGTTTACAGCGGTAACCAAGGAAACGCTTTAAGCTCCCCCTGCTGCAGTGTTCTTAAGTGCTTTGTTTACAGCGGTAACCAAGGAAACGCTTTAAGCTCCCCCTGCTGCAGTGTTCTTCTGTTTTTGCTTCATAATTTCGAAATGATACAATCTAATTTTGATTAAAAACTGCTCATGTTTCATTTATGCAGCATCTTTGTTTGGATCATGATTAGAATGCAGTGGTTTGCCTCTCATTTTAAATACGAAGAGCACACAAAGCCTTAATTTGTTTATGTGAAGATATTTATTTTGTTATTTATTTGATATAGGACTTGTTTTAAAATTTCAATTGAGTTTTATTATTTACATTGACATTATATTTAAATTTGGTTTTATCCAAAGCAACTTACAAATTAAGACAACAGAAGCTATTTAAATCAACAATTTATGCATTTACTTCATAATTGGTCTTAAATTTCATCGTGTTAAAACTAAAAAATCATGAGTTGAGTGAATCGTTACATCCCTACAGCATTACATTTAGATAAGTAACTTTTGGTTCTTCATCAGAAGCACAAACTATCCATAATACTTAGAAGAATATATAATTAGAGGTACATTTCAAAATGTAGTAATGTTTTTGATAAAAAAAAAAGTTTAAACCATCATCGGTGATAGTAATAACTTCTGATTGTGATCTCAAATGGATTTTGATTCTATAAAAGCCAGATGTACTCTTTGTATTTTATAATGGACTGAACCCTACCTGCTGCTTGTCATTTCTCATAAACATCTTTTATTGTTATAAAAATACTACGAGCTACATAAAAACATGCATAGAAAGTTTATCTCTATATTCAGACACCAATGACATCATCATCTCGTGCTCAGTGTGTAAAGGCCTTAAATTGGGTTTCTCTGCAGGTGTGCGTCTGTACTTCAGCACCATCCCTTTTGCTCCTCCAAACGCCAAACACATGGCGTCCCATCCCAGCATCCTGACGCTGGTGCATGTGCGTCTGCCGCCCGGGTTCTCTGTGTCCTCCACCCTCCAGAAACCTGCTAAAGTTCACAAGGCTCTCTACAGTAAAGGAGTTCTGTTGATGGCTGCGTCTGAGGCAGAAGACAGCGACGTTCTCTGGTGCATCAACCACGACTCCTTTCCCTTTAAAAAGCCCCTCATGGAAGCTCAGGTCAGAGATGTTATTTCCTCTTCCTGTCTGTCTGGTTGCTTCTTCATTTGTATTGGAAGCTTGTTTCCACCATCCTCAGTTCCAGGGTTTTCCCTGGGTCAAAATTGCTCTTCGGTGGTGGCTGACCGACATGGTCATCCACACACAGCAAAGAGTACCCTAGTACCCACATGATCCGCAAGTCCAATATTGACAATTAATGTTAAATTTAAAACAAATACAAAGAAACTGTTTTTTTGTTTTTATCCTATTCATGAAAAAACGATCACTGTCATCTTTTCTTGCCCTCTTTGCAAAAAAAGCTGTGATTTTTTTTATTTTCACGACTGGCTTTCATAGATAAGAAAGATAAAATCCTTTTTGATAGACCTGATAGTGATAATTATTTTAGTATAGTCATATTAAAAACGTAACGTTAAAAGGTGTAATAGTGTATTTTTGTACCATATAAAATTAGCAGCTAGCTAGCAACAGATCTAGTTTCATCTCACTCCAGTCTAACTTTAAATTATTTATATGTAATTTACTACACATTGTCATAGGCCTATACATACCGTGGATTATTAAGGCAAAATTTTACTTAACACTCTTGCTAAATGGGGTAAGCACACTTACTTTCTCATTTCAGATGTGTATGTTCTTCTAAGAAGTAATGATTTGTTATACACTGATTCAGACACTGACGAGCAGACCAATTGCTTTAACCATTCATTATAAAGAATCAGCTCAATTAGGCGCAGTCACTTCAAGAGACATTGAATCCATCCAATATAATACACGTAAAAAAATTCTAAACTTTTTACTTTCACTTAAGACATAACCGACAGTTTTTTTTTTTAACATACTTTCCAAGACGGTATGAATTTGATGGTATTTGACGGTACAAGAGCAAAATAAGGCAAATTCAGCGTTCAAGTGTTTTGAGACGCCTCTCTCTGCATGAGCTCTGAACACCAGAACACCGCGGTGCTGAATTGGGCTCTTTCACATCCTTTTCTGTTTGTTTAAACTGCGATTTGTAGTTGTTCGTTCAGGTGCAGGAGGAAGTTTGAGGAGAACTTCACAAAGGAGAGCCAGGCGGGAAGGAAGTTGACCTGAAGTTGAAGTCGGCCGCGTGCCGCCTTCTTGTAGCAGAACTTCACTTGCGTTAGCATCCCATTGACTCCCATTCATTTTGGCGTCACTTTGACAGCGAATAACTTTACATCTGAGGCGTTTAAAGACTCCATTTGTCCATTATTTGTTTCTAAAGATACACGACAATGTATAAGGGGCTCCATTACCTTCTATGTTACATTATGGCCCCGTAGAAACAGTTTTTGTAAAAATAGGCTAACGATTGCGTCATAACCACTCGACTCTCTGTCGCACAGTAGAGAAATTACCGTACAGACAGGAGGAGAAGCTCGCAGGCAATCGGGGAGACGTCAAGAGAGAAGCCCATAGATACAAGCCCTGGCGTTACATTTTAAAATACTATACAAAATAATTAATCAGAATACTTACTCACGCCAAAGAACTCCCCACTCAAGCTCGCCGTCTCTGCAAGATTAACGATGGCAGTTTGCACGCACAGCTACTAGAAGATTTACATCTGTCAGACAGGTTGCTAACGTCATCAAGCTTAGTTTGAGTCTGCGCGTCAGAAACAGAAGTACTAAAATTCACTAAAAATGGGCTTCCCTTGTCTCAATTGAGTTTCAATGGGGTCGCTGTGTCCATTTCTTTTAGTGTCTATGAGGAGAGCTCAGTTCAGTGCTGCTCTCTCTCTCTCCGTGTGTTCACCGCGTCTTGTGTTTGAATGCTTTAAACTCTTTTTAATGTTTAAATCGACAAGTGGCAAGGCTTAAAAACATGTGAAAATTGTAAGCTTTTGTGACCACGAGCAGCAGTGGCCTGTCAACTGTCCTGAGCGTCTTTTTAGGCTGGCCTCAGCCAGACGGTTGAGATCGCCAGGGACACCCCCTCAGCCGTGTGCCCCTATAATCGTCACCACCTTTCACCCCACTAGCGACGACCCTGGGATCAGCTGATTTTGATGCGAGGAGAGAGCAAACACAGAACTGAAGACGGAGAGTGCTTGTGCGGGGGTGAGGCGATGTGCTCGTTCTCTCCGTCACTCCATCAGTAGCCTGCTTCTCTCACAAAACCCATTGGCGGGACAAAAAATCGTTTTGGCGGCCGCCAAAAAATTTTCAATGTAGGAAAAACCCTGCTCAGTTCTGAGAGGAAAAGACATCATTGTGAGAGATAATTAGTTTATCGAACTCTATAACTCAAAAGTACATGAACTTCATCTCCAGAACTGCTCTGAGAGTTTTACATTACATTTCATTTCAAGGTCTTCACGACAACCCGTCAAAATAAGTTTTTTTTTCAACTTGAAATTGTGACAAATATATTACTATGGTACAGTAGATTGTCTCATTGTAGTAGTAATAATTATAATAATACTAATAGTACTAATGAAAAATGTAAATTGTATTTTTTTAAAGGAGTGTGTGTATATGTATATATATATGTTTTTTAAAGAGTAAACATCTGTTATGCAGCACTTTGCTTGCCAGAATATTAAAGGGTTTAATTAACTAAAATATACGTTTTAGGCTTTCATTTGATTGCCAGAAAAAAGTAAATATTAATAGTGAAGACAATTATTTCTGGAGTAAAAAAAAACTTTTTTTTTTACAATTTTAATATTGTTGCCGAATTTTGTTTCATTATTTTAATTAATTTGATACTTTTTATTATTAAAAAAATAAGAGAATTTATTTATATCATTTAAATTAAGAAGTCATGCTTCTTCTTTTTTTCTTTTTTTTTCAGATTTTAATAAATTGATTTATTTTGTAAGTTTCATTAATTAGACATACGTTTTTGATTACTAAGATTCAATTTAACAGTTAAAACAGTCAAAAAATATCAAAATTTAAATTTAAAATAAAAGTGAGGGGGGAAAAATAGGTCAAATTGATTTGCGAGAGAGTCACAATCACCTTTTCTGTTTTTTCTTTTTTTTTTTATTCCGTGGCAGAAACTAAAAACAGAATTGTGAGGAAAAACTCTTAATTTATATCTCCGATAAAAAGTCGCATTTTTTGTTGTTCTTTTTAAATTTTCTATCCTGTTGCTGAAACAGGCTTCTTTAGTTAACCGCGACTGCACCCTGACATCCGTGTTTCTGTCTCTTCCTCCAGATGACGGTGAACGTGGACGGTCACTCGTGGGCTCTGTGTTCAATCGAAGAAACCAAATCTCCCAGAATCCTCTCTCCTCTCAATAAAGATCTGGTTCCAGTCACTGACTCTCCTCTCGTCGTTCAGCAGCACAGCGTCCCGCCGCAGATGTTTGTTCTCCTGTCGGCTCAGGTATGACTGATTCTCTCGGTGTGATGTTCTCCGTGCTGTTCCTCTCTCACGGTTTGTTTGGTGTCTTCAGGGGAGTCACATCTTCCACAAGCTGCGGCCGGTGGATCAGCTGCGCCACCTGCTGGTGAGCAGCGCTGGAGGAGAGAGCGAGGACATCGAGAGCTTCTTCAAGCTGCACGGGGTGAGAGACGCCACGTTTGAGACAGAAATAGATACCGTCAATATTTCTCACATTATCTCAGTTCATATAGTAAGTAAACACTAGGAAAAAAACATTAAGTGAACTATAGTGTCGAATACAGCATCATATCAGAAGTTTAAAGGTATTCATCAATGCAACCCGTCAAAATAAGAGTTCGGTTTAACTTGAAGACATTGTGCCTGAAATATATTACTATTGTTCAGTAGAATGTATGTAGCTTACTACTACTAGTGCTAAACTTATTAAAACTTTGTTTTAAGGAATAATCACACAACATTTCCAGGTTTTAATTTTATTAGTAAATTCCCTTTGTTTGCCCAAAAAAAGTTTAACCTGTTAACTGCCACCTGGCCCCTGTTGTACTTCACTGTATTACAATTAAATCCTAATCTAATCATGACAAACTATATATCGTTGGAAAGGTCTAAGACTATTAAATAGATATTTTACCAATCTTTTTTGTTAAAAAATTATCTTTAAAACCCATTTTAAAATCAGACATTGCATTATCATGAAAATGGTACATCAAAATCATGTTACAAAATGTTTTCAGTCATGAATTATAAAAATGTAGGTTTGGATCATGCACTTTCAAGTCTATGTTCAAAAATGTGAGTAACAGTTAACAGGATAATTTTCAATAATTAAAAGATTTAATGAAATCAATGTTTTATGCCTTCATTTGACAACTAGAAAAAGATAAATGCATAACACAGAATTTCTGAGAGAGAGAAAAAACAACAGCAACATTTCATAAGACTATTTTAAGAATAGATGTTTTTATGCATTCAAATGCATAAACAAAATTTGGTAATGTGAGAAAAAACTAAGCATTTCGTAGCGACACGAGCTTGTAATTTGTTTATAATTGCATGCATTTCATGCTTTTTGATTAATGAAAGTTGGTTTAACCGTTTAAAAAGGAGTCCAGAAAAATATCAGTAAGAATTAATGTATATGTTTTGATCTGTGCAGGAAGGGCAGGCGTGTGCAACGGCGCTCATCTTGGCCTGTTCTTCAGCAGCGTGTGATCGAGAGGTTTCTGTGTGGGCCACACGAGCCTTCTTCAGGTCAGATATCAGCTTATATCACTCTTCGTCCCCAGGCTTTTGATCATTGTTGTGGTTGCTCTTGAATTTTTTGAAGTAAGAGGAACCATCATTTCATTTTTAACAGTCATTGTAGCTAAATTATTTCAGTATGTGTAAAGAATCAAAAAAAAAAGAATTTTTTAATTTATACTGTGTTTAAGTCAATACAAGGAATATCTGTTTACTATTTTTTTCTGTATTATTTTCACTGTTATAACAACAAACAGAGATATGATTAACATGGATACATTTTTAATATAGCATTTCATTTATGAAAAATGCTGAATGAATGAAGCTAAACGGACAACTTGAACCGTTTGACTCTAGTGAAACTCTCTTCAGGAAATGTAGATTTATATTGCATTTTAATCCATTTGGCAGAAATTTGAAATTTGAATTTTTTTTAATTGAATGTTTTTTTCTGAATACCAATAAAATAGTAGGATTTGTCATGGATTGAGTGAGAAAAAAAAAGTACTTTTTTTTTGTATGTGTGTGTTTAAGTATATGTAGTTTATTATTTATTAAGTATTTTTTTTTTTTTTGTAATGACAGATTTTGACCAAAAAAAAAGCTTTTCATCTTTTGTTTTTATTTTAAGTTTTGGAATATCTCTAAATTTAATTTTTTTTTATTAAATCATTTTTACAAAAATCTTTAATTGTTTTTTTTTTTTCATTTATTTTATTTAAACCTTTTTTGTTTTATTTTGCTTTTGTTTTTTTACATGATTTCTGAACGTAATAAAAAATTGAAAAAGTGTCACACACCAATGTGACTTTTTTTTCAGTCTTTGTTTTTATTTTATTTATGTAGTTTGAACAATTTCGATCCGCTGCAACACATTTTTCAAAAAAATCTGATGCATTTGATCAGTTCATTGAATAGCTTAAACCACTGCAATATTCATTTCACGAATCATGATGCTTCTTTTATATGGTTTATCAAATATTGTGAGTATGTGATATGTTGCACAGCCTTATGTCTATTATTATGTAGGTACGGTGGAGACGCTCAGATTCGTTTCCCATCATCCATGTCTGCTCCCAGTAACGTGGGTCCGCTCTTCAGTTCCCCCGTCCCAGGTGATGAACATCTCATGTTTTCACCATTAAACATGTCGAATCACTTACTAGCTCATGTGTCCGTGTCGTCTAACGTCTTATCTGTCGTCTGCTGTGATTGTAGGATCCCCAATGTCTGTCGGCAGCCCCCTACCAAACCCCAGTTTTCTTGCCACACCTGCGCCAGGTATAACCCCCCACACCACCACCACCACCACCTCGGACCAGCGATGGGTTAATATAATCTGTCTCTACCAATCAAGTGGATCCTAAAGCAGTAGATCACCTGAAAATGAACATTTGCTGAACTTTTACTCACGCTCAGGTCATCCAAGATTAGGATGAGTTTGTGAGAAATGTATTACATCACTTGCTCAGCAAAGTGAATGGGTGCCGTCAGAATGAGTGTTTAAACAACATCACAAGTAATCCACAGCACTCCAGTTCATCAGTGTGAAGACAAAAGCTGAAACAAATCCTGGATTTTGATATGATGTTTTTATCAGCTGTTTGGACTCTCATTCTGACGGCACCCATTCACTTTGCTGAGCAAGTGATGTAATACTACACTTCTCTGATGAAGACACCACCTCATCCTAATCTTGGGTGGCCTGAGAAGAGAGTAAATATTTAGCAAATGTTCATCCTGGCTTTTTTCATGCTTGAATTTTAAAAAGTGAAAGTGATGTTTTCTGAATGTGTTTTTTGCTGTAAATTAGTGTTTGACTCTGGACTCATTAGGCATGTTCCCGCCGACCGTGTCGACGCCTTACATCCCAGTGACTCCCATGATGCCGAGCGGTGCACCCATCACGGCCATGTCGTCTGGACCCGAGGTCATCTTCTCTGGGAAACACAACGGCATCTGTATCTACTTCACACGTATACTGGGGTCAGTCAGCGTTACGCTCACATACAGACGTCTGTGAGAACACTTGTGCAAACGATTGATTCAAAATAAAAAGTGCTGATTCTTTGCTCTTGTTTTTTTAATGTTGATGCTTTAAAACAGGAACGTGTGGGATGGGAGTCTTTCGATGGAGACCACCCTGACCAAAGGGGCTCAGACTGTGGCTATTGTGAGTAATGACCGATTTTGTGAAAATGATTTGTGCTTTATTTATTTGTTTTTGAGTAATGACCGATTTTGGGGGATTTTTACAAAAAAATGCTGCTTTTTGTTGTCATTTGTTTATTGTAATTGCAGATTTCTGAGCATTTTTACAATGCTTTAGTTATTTTATTTTGTTTATTTTTAGTAAGCACCGGTTTAGTATTTATATATATATATATATATATATATATATATATTGTTTTGGGAGTAGTTGTAGATCTTGGAGCATTTGAGAGTAATGCATTATTTTGACTATTTTTTTATTTTTAGTAATGACAGATTTTTTTTTCTTTATGGAAAATGTTGTAAGCATTATTCGTTTTTTTTTTTTTTCTTTGAGTAATGACAGGTTTTTGCAATTTTTGTAACCTTTTTATTTTTTTTACTTCAAACTTTTTTTGTCAAGCTTATATTTTAATTAGCTTTAATTGCTGTGTTTTTATAGCCTGTCTCAGAAAGATTTTTCCTTTAGTTTATTTTTATTAATCTATTTTGACCTGTCTATTTTTTTCAAAAGTAATCATTTTTATTTATTCCTGCCTTTTGTAGTTGGTGTTAATTAATTTTTTACTTTTAAGCCAATCAGAAAGTGTCTAATGCCAGTCAAGCATTTGGTTTATTCTCAACATCCCTGAAATCCCTTCCAGCAGTGTTCTGTGTCTTTATTTCCCTGATGATGTTGTGTGGTTTAGTTGGAGAGTACGGCCAGTTCATCTGATCTGGAGCTTGTCTTGATGGAGCTTCAGGGTTTGAAGGAGTTCCTGGACAAAAACTCCCAGTTCAGTCCTTCTTCTCTCGGTGCGAGCAGGTAGGTGCCGTTCAGATCCTCTCGTGCTCATCTTGAGTAAAGCACACTGGGTTTTCTCACTCACTTGACCTCAACAGCAGATCTTTTATTCATTTAAATAAATCATACATAGTTATTTCTTTAGTTTTTATTTATTTAGCTCAATTGGTAGAGCACTACCTTATCAAGGTTGGAGGTTCGATTCCCTGGGAACACATGATAGGTTAAAATTGATAGCCTGAATGCAATGTAAGTCACTTTGGATAAAAGCGTCTGCTAAATGCATACATTTTTTAATTTAATTTAATTTTTTTATTTTGTATTAATATATTTAGATTTTTTTTTTTAATTTACTAATTGTCAGATATGAAGTTAATTATTCTTTTTTTTTATATATATATATATTTTTAACACTTTTAATAAGATATTTAATCCAAATTATATTCGTTCAATAAATATAAATGTATTTTTTTTCAACTTATTTATTTAGTATTTGTTTTATTTACTTATAAAAATATTTTATAATAATTTATATATATATATATATATATATATATATTTATATTTATATATATATATATATATATATATATATATATATATATATATATTTACTATTTATGTTTATTTAGTATTTGATTTGTTTCTTTACAAATTTTCAGTCATGTATCAACTTAATTTTCTATTTTACATTTTTCTAACTTAGTAAATGAAAAAAAACTTTAAAATAAAATAAAAGCTCTAATGTCGTTTGCTTCAAAATAAAAGCGCAATAAATATAAGTGCATAATAAATGAACATTGTAAATAAAATAAATAGTAAAAAAAATACATATTTATATTTATTGAACAAATATAATTTGTATTAAATATCTTGTAAATAAAATAAATAGTAAAAAAATACATATTTATATTTATTGAACAAATATAATTTGTATTAAATATCTTATTAAAAGTTACAAATATTTAAATTAATAAATTTATATTTGAATATACACTTATATACACTTTTAATAAGATAATTAATACAAATTGTTTGTTCAATAAATATAAATATGTATTTTAGTATTTGTTTTTTTCTGATTTTCAGTCATGTTTATTTATTCAGTTTGTTACATTTAAAAAAATGTATATACTTTATAGAAAATATTTTATAATAATTTAATTTCTATTTATGTTTATTTAGTATTTGATTTGTTTCTTTACTAATTTTCAGTCATGTAACTTAGTATTTAGTTTTTTTTTTTAAGTGAATAAAATGTAAAACAAAAATTATATTTATATTGTATACATTTATAATTGTATTGATTCTTTTTTGGTTCCTTAATTTTATAAACAACTGCTTTATTACTTTAAAAGAAAATACATAGCCATAACTATACATATCTGTAACTCACTTGACCTGCTCAGTTTCAGCTCGCCAGCGAACCTGCAGCAAAGGCTTCTGGGATTCATGCGTCCCGATGGCTCCAGCTCTCAGCAGATGCATCAGGAGCTCCAGAGGAAGTACCACAGTGAGTTTCTCTGTTTCCGTTTGTCTGTGAGTCTGTGAGTGCTCAGATGTTCACCATCTTCTCCGGTTCGTTCCTCAGCCGAGGCTCAAGTGTACGAGAAAGCGTCTCTTCAGGCCATGCAGCAGTTGGTTCATCGCTCGTATCAGACGCTGGCGCTCTGGAAGCTTCTGTGTGATCATCAGTTCAGCCTCATCATCTCAGAGCTGCCCAAAGTACGAGCCCTCGCTCTGTTACCCCTCGTGCTTTCTCAATGAGAACAGTAGGGATCTAACGATATTATCCTAGCAAAACTGTCTCGATATTATCATGGTCACATGACGATATAACGCAAAAAGCGGAGTTTGTATTAAACCATATTTAAACTTCATATTTTAAAATAAAAGGTGTTAAAGTTGTGTTTTGGGCCATTATGCTGTGGCACAGTATCTGTTCAACTAAAACCGAAAGCACTTTATGGATTAATTCCTTTTTTAATGCCTTTTTGTTGCGTGTTTTTAAAGTGTACTTTTTTTTGTAAACCTGTTTTCACTGAAGCTGGATTTTTCCTTCAAAATAAAAGCTCTAATGTTGTTTCCTTCAAAATAAAAACGTAAATATAAAAGTGCATAATAAATAAACATGACTGAAAATTGGTAAATAAAACAAATACTAAATAAATAGTAAAAAAAAACATGTATTTATTGAACAAATATAATTTGTATTACATATCTTATTAAAAGTGTTAAAAATATTTAAAGTAAAACAATTTTTTAATTAACTTCATATTTGAAAATTAGTAAATGAAAAAAAGTTTTAAAATAAAATAAAAGCTCTAATGTCGTTTGCTTCAAAATAAAAGCGCAATAAATATAAGTGCATAATAAATGAACATTGTAAATAAAATAAGTAGTAAAAAAATACATATTTATATTTATTGAACAAATATAATTTGTATTAAATATCTTATTAAAAGTTACAAATATTTAAATTAATAAATTTATATTTGAAAAATTGTAAATGAAAAAATAAATAAAATAAAAGCTCTTATGTCGTTTGCTTCAAAATAAAAGCGCAATAATGAATATAAAAGTGCCGTCCAAATTCACAATATCTGCTTAAGTGTAGAAATTAGAAAATAACTATTGTAATTTCCCTACTGTAGTTTTGTTATTATTATTATTATTATCATCATTATATTCAGTTTTGTTTGGCTTATTAAAACATGAGTGTGAGTGTAATTTATACTGAGACTGTCTATCAGAAAAAAAAAAAAAAGGGTTGAGTCTCCTTTAAAGTTCAGGTACGAGTCAATTCACTAACTTAGGTTAGTGTATTAGAATAATTTAACTTCAAAATTACTATTTTAATATCACAATAAATATCGTATCGTGAACTTCATATCGTGAGATTCCGATATCATTAAATCCCTAACGAATAGGTTTATTGATTGGGTGTCAGATTGTTGAGGCTCAGACTCTGTGTTCTTTTCTTCTTCACTGGTTTTCTTCCTCCGTCAGGAGTTTCAGGATCAGATGAAGGCGGTGAGTTTTAAGGATGTGGTTGTTTCTGGACGGGAGCTGAGCGGCGCTCTCATCACGGCTCTCATTAACGTGTACATCAGAGACAGTGCGTCTGTAGACAGCGTCAGCGCTCACCTGAGAGACATCTGCCCTCTGCTGTACAGCAGCGACGACAGCATCTGCTCCAAGGTGCTTTATTAATTTATCTAGTGTAGCTATTTTGAATTATTTTGTTTTATTTGGCTTATTTCTAAATTTTAGTTTAGTTTTCAGTTAACTTTAATTATTAATTTTAGTTTTTAATTTATTTGTTAATTTTAGTTTGTATTTTTTATTCATCTCATATCTTTTTTTACATTTCAGTATATTTAATTTTGTTTAATTAGTTTTTAGTTGTTGTTTTTTTTTACGTTTAGATACTTTTATTTAAAAAAAAACTGGTCCTTTTGTTATTATTATTGTTATTTAAATTAGTTTTTTTTTTCATTAAATCAGTTTAAAATCTTTTATTTTTTCATTAATTTTGTTGGGTTTTTAATTTAGTTGTTTTAGATTTTACTTATTTCAGTGGTTTTAGTTATTTAGGTTATTCTTATTTATTGTTTCATTTTTTTAGTACTTAATGTTTGTATTTCTTTTGTGTTGATATTGTTTTTTTATTCTATTTTTTATTCATTGTTTTTATTTCTATTTATTTTATTTTAGTTAATTTATGTATTTATTTTTTTAAATATATGTTTTGTTTGTGAATTATTTGTTTAATTGTATTTATAGAGCTGGGTTATTTTTTATTTATTGATTTTATTTTTTTGTTTTTTTAGTGGAACTATTTCTCATTTATTGTTTTTATTTTTGTAGTGATGTTTTTTGTACTAAGTGTTTGTATTTTTTTATAAATAGATTTTTATTTTTTTGTGAAGCTATTTTTCAGGTTTTTTTATTTCAATTTATTTTATTTTAGTTAATATGTATTAATTTATTTTTTTGTTTTTTTGTTTGTGAATTTTATTTGTTTAATTTTATTTTAAGTCTATATTTACTTTTCTTGTTTGTTTAACTATTTCATGACCATGTAACTTATTTTAATATTTCCTTATTTTATGACACCTTCAGGACAAAGTTTTGTTGTGCATCTATACGAGTTATAGTAGCAAGTTTTATAAACAGGAAGTTATCAGACCTCTCTTCCTCCTGACAGGCCAATGAGCTGCTGCAGAGCTCCAGACAGATCCAGAACAAGCTTGAGAAGGAGCGGACGCTGAAGGAGTCTCTGCGTCTCTATCAGCAGATCAGTCACCACACAGACCTGCCCCTCGTCTGCTCCCAGTACAGACAGGGTGAGAGCACAGAACCACTGAACCATTCATCTGCTCCCATCATGATATAACCAGCTGATCTCATTGTGTCCTCGTCCAGTGCGTTTCTACGAGGGAGTGATGGAGCTGTGTCTCACTGCCGCTGATAAGAAAGACCCTCAGAAGCTGGGACTGCACTTCTACAGGAACGGAGAGCCGGAGGAGGACTCGAGCGGCCAGCAGGCCTTCCAGGAGCGGTCAGCACACACACACACACACACACACACACTCCTGAGGTGCTGCTGTGGAAGTCGATCTGTAACTCTTGTGTTTGTCTAGACTCTCGTGTTTTAAATGCATCACGGACACCATGCAGGAGCTGGTGAACCAGAGCAAAGCGGCCCCTCAGTCTCCCAGCGTCCCTAAACAACCCGGACCCCCCGTCATGACCTCTGACCCCAACATGCTGAGCAATGAGGACGCTGCGGCTCACGTGAGTCCTGAACCACATGCTGGAGCTTCATATACTTCAGTCTGAACCTGTTAGATGCTGTCGTTTATTGTACTTCCTAATCATAAGAAGTCGTTTTAGTAATGTTCTTGTCATTTTTGTTTGATATTTCTAATTACCTCTATTATTTTGATAGTTAAAATTAATTTCAGTTAGTTGCCAGCATTTCTGATTTTCACGTTCTTCCTCTTTTTTTCGTTATTTCTTTTATATTTTTCTTTGTTTTTTTTTTTATTTTATATTAGCTTGACTTTTTAGTACTTCAAATTTAATTTATTTAATTTTGGTTAGTTACCAAAGAAACATTTATTTTTTTCCCTTTTATACAGTATATATATATTTACTCTATAATGTTATTATATATTTTTTGTTATATTAAAAATTTAGTTTTTAATAATTTTAGTACTTGAACTTTAGGTTGTACTTCATTTGTTTATTTAAGTGTTAGTCATTTTAATACTTCAAACTTAATTTTTTAAAATGTATAATTTTTTTGGTTAGTTTCAGAGGCAACACTTATGTTTTTCCCTGTAATATTTATAATTTCATTATTTTGTTATTAACTTGGTAAGTATCTTGAATTTTTTTAATTCAATTTAAATAGTTTTCAAGTGTTTCCTCTTACATCTCCATTTGTTTTTATTTTATTTGTTTAATATTTTATTTCAATTATATCAATTATTATTTATTTATTTTCCTTTTCAGTCATTTTAGTAATTCAGCTTATTTTTGTCTTTCATTTAGTTTCCAAGTCAATATTTTGAATGTTTGTTTTTCCTTTAATATTCATATATATTTTTTATGTTTTTATATTTCTAATTGCTTTAATCTTTAACTTATATTCATTTCAGTTGTATTTATTTCAGGTTTAGTAATTTTAATACTTCAACTTATTTTTTTGCTTAGTTTCCAAGGCATAATTTTTAATGTTTTTCCTGTAATATTTATATTTTCATTTTGTTATTTACTTTTAATTATCTTAAAAATTTTCATTTAAATTTGTTTTGATTATTTCATCTCATATATAAATATACAGAATATGAATTGAATATATGACAACATATATTTGTCTTTTTTTTTATTATGAATGTTTTTTGGTTTTTTTTAGTCATTTTTATACTTTTGAATTGTTGTTTTTCGTTTAGTTGCCAAGACAGCATTTCTAATGTTCGTTCTCTGTTCACATGTTTAGTCAGAAGTGTAGTTTTGGTTTACGGGTTTATTCTGGACGCTGTTGGTCTTCTCTCAGTTTGAGCAGATGCTGGGTCTCGCTCAGAGATCTCAGGACGAGCTGTTCCACATCGCGCTCTATAACTGGCTGATCCAGGCCGACCTCACAGACACACTCCTGGAGGTACGAGTGATCTCATACACACACACACACACACACAGCTCCTCAGCTGAAGTCTGTCTGCTCTCAGTGTTCAGGGTGTTTCTCTGCTCCAGGTGAACTCGCCCTACCTCGAGGATCATCTGATGCACATGATCAAGCAGGACCAGAGTAAAGTGCGTAACATGGACCTTCTGTGGCGATACTACGAGAAGAACCGAAGCTTTGGGAAAGCAGCGCACGTTCTGGCGCGGCTGGCTGACATGCACAGGTATGATGCTGGTTAGCTCCGCCCACTCACATCTGATTGGTTCAGAATCTCTCAAGGGCCCTGTGACTTGAATTTATAGTTCAATGTGAAAAGTCACGGAATTTGCCGTGAATTAAGTTTGTCATTACACTTGAATCAAATCATGAAATGGACTAGTATATGTGAATATTAAGCCACAAAAAAAGCATTTTAAATATGAATCATTCATCTTCTGCGTGTCTCTGTGTTTTGTGAACTGCACACATACTGAAGCATGAAAGTGAATTTATATACATGAACAGAACTGCTCTGAGAGTTACAGTTTCATTTGAGTAAAACTAGTGCCAGATGTATGCACGCCAACCTTTTCTTTTGTTAAGTCACTTTAACTTGAAGATATTGTGGCAGAAATATAGTAATATTATTCAGTAGAGTCTAAAGTAAAACTGCTACTACTACTGTTGGGAAAAAAATAAGAAACCTTTATTTTTTTAAAGGAATAATCGCAATAGAAAATCCCAATCATTTCATTTTCATGGTTCATGCCTTCATCTGGAAAAAATCTAAACGAAGGAAACCGTTTCCGAAGGCTATTGTATGAATTTTATGCATTCAAAATAATTAAGCATGCCAAAACAGAATTTGGTAATAAGGTGAGAGGAAAACTCAAACCCTTCATAGGGCCCCAATCGCATGCTTTTTAATAAACCAATGTTAAATTATCAAAATCATGAAACGTATGTTGGACATAAACATTTAATTTAACCGTCCAGAAAAAGGAGTCCAGAAAACTTCAAACGTAAAGAAATGGAATCCAGAAAAATGAAAACGGAATGTTGGTACGAATGCAATAGAAGCCTTAGTTTAGATATTTAAATGACCGCTGCTTTACACTGATTGGAAGACCTGTAAAGTTAGATTTGCTTGGATCTAGTGAACATGACTGGTTTGTGTGCGTGCAGCACGGAGATCTCTCTGAAGCAGCGTCTGGAGTACATCTCCAGAGCCATCCTCTCGGCCAAGAGCTCGTCCTGCGTCTCTTCACTGGGAGCCGACGGAGAGTTCCTGCATGAACTGGAGGAAAAGATGGAGGTGCGGATGACCTTCACTCAGTGAACGAGCTGATGGCTGTCTCTTCTGCTCATCAAGGCTGCATTTATTTGATCAAAAACACAAAAAAAACAGTAATATTGCACAAAATTTTAGAATATGAAATTATGGTTTCTATTTTAATATCCTTTAAAATATAATTTATTTCTGTGATGCAAAGCTGAATTTCCATCCTCATTACTCCAGTATAAAGTGTCACACGATCTTCAGAAATAATTTTAATATGATTATTTATTATTAGAGTTATCAATATTGTGTTGGCAAATCTTTTTTTTGGAAGCGGCGATACTTTTATTTCAGGATTCTTTGATGCTTAAAAAGTCTAAAAACAGCATTTGTTCAAAATATAAATCTTTTCTGTCACTTGTTATCAATTTAACACATCCTCGCTGAATAAGTTTTAATTTCATTTCCAAAAAAGAAAGCATAAAAATGTACTCTACTACTGTATATTGTTAGAAATGATTTCTTTTTTAAATAAAACACTTTATTCATCAAAGAATCCTGGAAAAGTATCACAGCTTCCAAAAAAATATTAAGCGTCACAACATTTTCAACACTGATAATAAATCATATTAGAGTGATTTCTGAAGATCATGACACTTTATACTGGAGTCATGATGATGGAAATTCATCTTTGCGTCACAGAAATTAATTATATTTTAAATGATATTAAAATAGAAACCATAATTTCATATTCTAAAAACATTTTGCAATATTACTGTATTTTTCAGTATTTTAGATCAAATAAATTCAGCCTTGATGAGCAGAAGAGACTTCTTTAAAAAAACATTACAAGTCTCACTGACCCCAAACGTTTGAACGCTAGTGTGTGTGTGTGTGTGTGTGTGTGTGTGTATATACTGCACCAAACCATGTCACAATGTCAGTTTTATTCTGAAGGTAGTTTGCTGTGATCCTTCAGGTGGTGCGGATTCAGGTGCAGATCCAGGAGACGCTCCGTAGACAGTATTCCCAGCATCCCTCAGTGCAGGGAGCTATTACACAACTCGACTCCGAGCTCATGGACATCACCAAGGTAAATGGAGACGTTTCAGTTGCATGCACTTCCTGATCTGCTGTTTCATAATAGGGCTGTCCAAAAAAAATGCATTTTGAATATTCATTGAATTTAAATATAAATTCCACATTCAGATGCAAAAACGTTGCATTTGAATTTTAGGTGCGTTTCAGGCAGCCGTATAAAGTGGTGCATGAAATGCAATGACAATGTAAGTGTCATTGCTTTCTAATGCTTTTGTTAGCCAGTCCAGTTAAACCTGCAAAATGTTCAGAATTTTCTTCAATCCATAGAAGATATAGTTCAGAAAACTGAAACCAAGGCATTTACACACAACGCATACTTTGCACATTTTCTAAAAGAGGTCGTCTATCACCGTTACACTTGCGTCACACACAAGTGAGCCGCTTTAAAATGAATGCAAGTTCAACTTAAAAAAAAAACAAATGTCTTGAGATTTTATAGCAATTTTCCCATCCCACTGCATCTCATGTTTTTAAATGGAAAAAGTACTCATTGTGATTGGCTTTCATTCTTTTGTATCAATCATACATGATGCTGTATTGTTTATAATTGTTTAAGCAGCTTAATTAAATATGTGACCATGGACCACAAAAACAAGCATTAAGGGTCTTTTTTTTTTAATTTACATTAATACATCATTTGAAAGCTGAACATAGCTCAATGTCTGGTTTGTTCGGAGGACAATATTTGAAAATCTAGAATCTCAGAGAGCAAAAAAATCTAAATATTGAGAAAATCATCTTTAAAGTTGTTCAAATGAAGTTCTTAGAAATGCATATTACTAATCAAAAATGAAGTTGATATATTTACAGTAGGAAATTCACTAAATTTCTTCATGGAACATGATCTTTACTTAATATCCTCATGATTTTTGGCATAAAATAAATATTTATAATTTTGAACCATACAATGAATTGTTGAGACTTACGACGTGGTCCATGGTCACAAATTTGGTTGATAAACATTAATGCAGCGTTTCACAGATATTGGTGTTATTTTATTGCTTTAATAAACATGCATTAGTAATATTTAGCTTGAGAACCCAAAAGCTATTTTCCCCTCTGTAATGATGTCTAAGTGCAGAGTTTTCACAGCCCTATTTGATGAACACGTGTTCGTCTCTCTGTAGCTGTACGGTGAGTTTGCGGATCATTTCCGTCTGTCGGAGTGTAAGCTGGCCATCATTCACTGCGCGGGACACTCGGACCCCATCCTGGTGCACTCGCTGTGGCAGGAGATCATTGAGAAGGGTGAGCGCTCTGGCTCTCGCTCTAGACTTCCTGTTCCTGTGCGCTGGCTCGTGTGTCTGACGCTGCTGTTGTGTTTCAGAGCTGAGCGACAGTGTGGCCATGAGCTCGGCGGACCGCATGAGAGCCCTGAGCCTCAAGATCGTGTCTCTGGGGAAGTTATACGCAGGAACGCCGCGATACTTCCCGTTAGGTAGAGCTTCATCTCTGTGTGATTCTCTCTTGCTTTGATCCTCAACTAACTGCTTTTGTTCTTCTTTTGGATAAAGGCGTAAATGTAACTCATCATCTGATCCCGTGCTGTTTGTCGTGTGTTGTTCAGACTTCCTGGTCAAGTTTCTGGAGCAGGAAGTGTGCCGGTTGAGCTGGGACGTGGGTTTCGTCACCTTCACCATGCAGGAGATTGGAGTTCAGCTTCCACGACTGCTGGAGGTTTACGACCAGCTCTTCAAGACACGGGTGCGAGAAATTTAGTGGAAAACTATTGCAATGTTTAGATTAGGATCTTATATTTTAATCTACAAGCCCACAGGCTGAATATCTAACTTTCTGCATTTTATCATCTCGTAAATCATCGCATTTGCGACTAAATCTTCACTCTGTGCGACTACATGATGTCTAAAATAATAAATTTGCTGATTTTATTCGCCAGTGTGTGAGTTGAAGGCTAAGTATAAGTTTAACACAGATATATTAACCGTGATTAATATTCACGAACTCAGCATCTCATTAATCCCTAGTGCATTTTGTATTGTTATTAGTATATTTCATTGTATTATTGTTATTGTTATCATCAGTCTGGTGAGTAAACTAAAACATTTACTAGCCAATGCCGATTATATATTTTATATTATATTATTATTATATTATATATAATATATATTATATATATATTTTTTTTTATTAATCAAGAGGATAACAAAACAGTAATTATATTTTTATTTATTTTTCTACATTTTATATTTACTTATTTTTTTTATTTTACATTTACATTACAATTTTATTACATTTACATTAAATTTCTCATCTTACATTTATTTTTTATTTTTTTTAGTAGTCCATAATCCTTTTTAGATTTGCTTAACAGTGGTTATATATCTTTACTTATGTTTTATAATTATGTAAAATTTCATTACACTGGCTTAACAGTGGTTGTCTTTATTTCTATAATTTATTTTTCTAAATTTCCTATTTACATTTTAATTTTTCCAATTTTTCTTTTAATTATTATTGCTGTATCTAAAAGTTTGTGTTTGTCATGTAACTTGACATGGCATCTTAAAAAGTGTCCCTTTTCTTCATTCTGAAGTGTCAGGAGTAAACAAACCCAAAATCTTAAAATGTAAATAATGATAATATAAATAATTTCTCTGTTTCGCCCAGGACCCGTGTTGGCAGCGCTTTAAGAAACCGCTGCACCTGGTGGAGTGCATCCATGTGCTCCTGTCCGGATACGTGAATGACCCCAGCCGAGTGCCCACATACGACAGGTACGATATTTAGTCAATATATCATTTTTGATTATTAATATGCATTGCTAAGAACTTCATTTGAACAACTTTAAAGATGATTTTCTCAATAATTAGGTTTCTTTGCACCCTCAGATTCCAGATTTTCAAATATTGCTCTTTCCTAACAAACCATACATCAATGGAAAGATTATCAATCTATCATATTTTTCTTCACTCAATCTTTGGTTGATTGCAGGCGGAGGTTTACTAACGCTTGTCTGGATAACATCTGCGGGTATCTGGTGGAGCTGCAGTCCTTGAGTCCAAACGCGGCTCTGCAGGACATTATACGCAACTTTAAATCCCTTCAGACCAAACTGGAGAAGCTCCATTGATGACAGTGAAGGACTTGCCAGCGGTCGTTTTCTTGATGTTTTGTTTTTTCTCTTCGCACCAGGACTTCAGTCTTTATATTTACTGGAAATTATTAATGTTGACTCGTCCAGCCATGGAAATTCCCAACAGACATCTGAAATAAACACTTCTGATGTGTATTCTTGTGGTCATCAGCAAATTTGAAGGCGTGTAATACATGATTTTAATTTCTTATTCAGTTCATAAACTGTCCGGAGAGGCATTTACTCTAAATGTTTTTAGTTACCGATCTATGGTTGGTAACTTCCCCTTGGATGCTGTTTTTTTTTTTTTTTTCTTGATTGATATGTGATGAAAGGAAACATGCTCTCCTGTGTTTTGTACTAGTCGTCAGGTTCAACAGGAGAGACTTTTATTAAAAGGACACATTTTTACGAAAGCCTGCATCTATTCAACCACCTTCTTGTTTTGTGTGATATGTATCGCAAATGATTTGAAAATAAAATAATGAAAAGGTTTTGGTTTAAATCACAGTAGTGTAAAATGTGTAATTTTCTGAGGAGTTTTAACATTTTTTTTTTTTTTAATCACTACGTTACATTATTACAATTGTATATGAATTATTTACACAAAATACTGGTATTTTTTAAATGTATAAAACGTAATATAAATATAGCTTTAAATCGATTTTAATGATACTTATAAATATATATTTGAAAATTTTATATCTGGAGCGGGAAACAATCATTTCATTTTTACCTCAGACATCGCACGCGTTCTTTTCTGCATTTTTTGGGCGGGAAAAGAAACTCCACTTCAGAGACGAGCAAGGTGAGGTCTTACCAAAGTCCACGTAATATCCATCATCTTTACATAATCGAGGTTGTCTGATTATATTGTTTTATGAATATGTCCGTGGATTTGTGTAGGGTATTCGACGTGAAAAGCAGTTAACCTCAAAATGGAAATAACGATATTTATTCGTAAACAATATTCCCCCCGCTTAACTCGTGACTTCGATCATTAATTTCAAGCGATTCATTAGCAAAAAAGACCGAACCATTATTTAAATCGAGGGTAACCAGAGAGTCCTCTATTCATTTGATTCAGATCGAAGCTTCGTATTGCGAATCATTTGATGTAGACCGGGATTTCGCTGCGGATTCGTTATTTAATTCAAATTTGAGCTTCGAATCACGGATCGCGAGTCATTTTATTCAGATCGGGACTTCTCACCGGAGTCGCGAATTATTTGATTCAAATCGGAGCTTTGGATCGTGATTGATTTGATTCAGATCGGAATTTCAGAGCGCAGATCGCGAATCTGAACGCAGAAAAGTTCCTTAATAAGAAAAATATTATTGTTTTATAACAGTTAGTGAGCGATTCGACCAATCGGATGAAAGCAGCGTTTCAGCCCCGCCCACAAGTGCGAATGAAATATTGAAGCCATAAACCGAAATGATCAAAACATACACGGACCAACGGTCTTGTCCATGTTCTCTCACTTGAATCCTCTTCTTGAGATTTGAGTCTGTGATCTTCTACAAGCCCCGCCTTGTTCACGCAGTGATTGACATGGCGCGAGGGGGCGGACACGTGATCGGCTCGGAATGCATTTTCAATGTGCACATTGAATTTTGCTACATTCATTGCGGGACACTGAATGAAAATGCAATCGTAAGTGTCTTGACTGTGAGTGTTAATGCATTTAAGAAAAATAGCATTTAAATGATAATTTTGCCACAGTTTTTGCTTGAACATGTTATACATATCTAATAATTTCTGTAATACATTTCCATTTTAATTTTGCAACTTATAAAGCGTTAAAATTAGTTTTCATTTTACATATTAAAACTGGTGTATGAAATGGCAAATTAAAATTATGTAATTTAATTTTCATTTTCATTTTGCACCAAACGTTGCACAAATGTATTGGAAAATGAAAGTGTAAATACAGAAATGCATTGTCATTTTACATATTGCATTGTCATTTTGCATATTACATTCCGAATTGAATATCGCTACCCATGTGCCTCCATACCTTTGAACAACTTTAAAGATGATTTTCTCAATATTTAGGTTTTTTTGAACCCTCAGATTCCAGATCTTCTGTCAAATATAATATATAAATACATTGTTTATAAAGTCCTCCTTTGTTGTTGTAAATAACACTGAAGGGAGAATTGCACTCATGTGCATATTTATAATTTCTTAAGTGGCATAACGAACATAATTACAGTGATTGCTTACAGCAATTACCAAAGCACTGGAGGGAGAGTCACTTCTGTTTTAGCTTTGGTGGTGGAAAATAATGATAAACCAGTTGTATGTTCTTTTACAACGATTCACACAAACAAGAGGTATTTACAGTACATATACAGTGTTTACAAACAACTAATTGCTATTCAGTCATGCTTTATTTAATTTAATCATTAAAATTAACTTCTTTCCTCAAGATGATTTTTCAAGTCCAGTTCTTACCACCAAGAGCAGTTGAGTTTCTTCACACCATGCAAGTACACATAGGGAACAAAACAGGTGTAAAAAGCTCCTATAAAATTGGTGAGTTTCACAGCGAGGATGGAGTTTCTGAAGCTGCTGTAGATGCGGAGCACAAGGTGAATAAACCAGCAGAAGATGAAGATGGTGGCGACTGCAACCACACTTTTGGCAGCTCGAACCTGATAACTCGAGGACTGATTGGATCTGAGCTGTGGGTATGCGACGCTATTCACGACTTTAGACTTTTTAGCCATATTTTCTTCTGTAGTTGGTGCATTTCTTTCTTTGGAGTGGTGTGTGATTCGTTTTTGACTCTGGAGCAGCGTTAAGACGATCTGCACGCTGGCGTAGGTGATCCCAACAAGTGGAACCACGTTCGCCAGAATCAGATACAGCGCATCGAACGTCTTTTTCTCCACAGGTGTTGGGAAACGTTCTTCACAGACTTCTAAAGTCTCGTTCCCATCGTGTTCTGCAATAAAAAAGTGGGGAACGCTGAACAGCAACGCCATGATCCAGCTTCCAGCGAGCAATACGCCGACTAACCTCAAATCATCCATCTGCACCGGAGCTCCTCCACGTCTGATGGAGCCCACCAGTTTCTGGTGCCAATACATGCTGATGAACATAGTGGAGAAAATGCTGCTGGTCTCCGAGAGATCGGATGAGAACTGAAGCACGCCACAGTATCTTCTTCCCATGAACCAGTTGTTCACAAACTGCGCCAATGTGTCTGGAAGATCCACCAAGCAGTTTGTGATCAGATTGGACGCGGCCAGGTTCATGAAGAGGACGTCGTTGGGTCGCAGTTGAGATATGGATTTGGGAAGAGAGCGCAAACCCAGCCAGAAGTTCCCTGTAATGCCGGTCAAGCAGAAAAGCGCTCGAATTGATGATTCAATCCAGTCTTGGACCTCCATCTCTCAAGACTCTTGCTTGCATGTACCAATCCAGTGGTTGGCGGTCAGCTTTATAAGGTATGAGTTGATGACATCATGGTCACATGTCACTATAAACTCCTCCTACTATGGTGTGAATTAAACCAGAAACTAACACTGGACGCATTTTCGCAGTAGATAAACACTTGATAATTGTATTGCAACATTTTCTGACAGTTAATCATTTGTATAATTGTGATTCTTTTATTCTGCATGGCATGTACTATTTTGTTTACAAAATCCCTGTATTTTTCTGATTTAATGTGTGATGAAACCCTTGCGTTCCAGCACTGGTCTTCCCACCTTAGAAATGGGGATTTCCTCCAGAAATGGGCTTGGAAAAGGTGGAGTGTAGAGGGTGGGAAGAGGGGAGAAAACAATCATTAAAACAGATCTATAACACACTCATACAGACACATGAAATATCAGAATATCTTTAAAACAAAAATAATAAAGGCAGACACTTTTTTTTACTCTAAAGAAATTGGTCTATATATCATTGTTTGCCGTGGATCACAGAAATCCATCGTGTCATCAGGTGTAAAAAAATGTGTTTTAAGGTTTCATGACACTTTGATATTGCAAATGGGTTGAAAACCAAATTAAATGAACTTTTAATTTAAAGTATAATTTTCTGCAAGTGAAACTTTCAGCTGAATTAATCATCTCTCTCTCTCTCTCTCTCTCTCTCTCTCTCTCTATATATATATATATTGCTCCTTTAGACAAAAATTGAATACAAAAGTCTTTGCATACGTGTTTTTTTGTTCAGTATTATACTTAATCTAACAGGCTTTTATGGCTCATATAAGACAGTTAAATTATGAAAGAAAAAACAGCTACTTTTTATTCAGAGTCCCAAACTGAGCAAAAAATATGCAATTTGGTGAAGAAGCTGATTTTTATATAGACAAAAAGTGATTAAATTCTGAAGCTTTTAATGTAAATCAATGAGATCTTTCTAACAGTAGAGCAGATACTGATATAAACTGATCTAAATATGACTCATGGCTCTATATCTCCAGTAATGTGTGTCAGTAAGATGAGATGTAAATGATCCGCACATATAACGTAGAAATCAAGGCTCCTCAGAAGATGTGAGATGTTCTGGAGGCTTGTGAAGATCATTCCTCCGCTGAGGAACAGTGAAAGTAAAGCTTCTGGAAACAAACGCTCCTCAAAAGATCCTGAGGATCAGATTTGAGACTCTAAAACATGATTGATGGAGAATCAAGTGAAGCTGAGCTGCTTCAGTCCAGGAAGAGTTCATCTGGAGATATTACTGACCTTATTCTGACCTTTACTTGATCAAAATAACTCAAGATTTGACAGCAGAAAGCTGGACGTTTGTACAATTACATTAAAAGAGCTTTGTACTGGATAAAAACTCTAAACAAACAATAAGACGACAGAAAACCTGCAGTAGATTGATTGTGTGTGACAGGTTTAGTCTTGATCATGTTGATCATGTACAGGCTTTTGCGTATAAAATATTACACAGTAGGGTTAATGCTGGTTGGTTTAAGGTCCAGTGCACTTCATCATCTCAGCTGATGCAAGTTTTTTTGTGCTTATTTGACAGCAAAAATAACACACCAATAATTGCGCTCATAAGCAGAATTTTAATTCGTCAAGTGGAATAACAAACATAATTGCACTGACGTCTGGTCGTAATTATCAAAGCACAGGAGAACAATCATTTTCATTTTCTTTCCTTAGCTACATCCAAGATATTCTACACTCATATTTATTTCATATCTATATGTTTAAAGCCTTTATACAGATGCCAATCACTCAATCTTTTAGCTTTTAAAGTTATATTGGTGCTGTGTGCACTAATGGTTTCCCAAGATGCACCAAGCTTACTAAACTCACCAATTCTTACCGCAGTTGAGTTTCTTCATGCCGTGCAAATAGACATACGGGATGAAACAGACATAAGAAGCTCCTATAAAATTGGTGAGTTTCACAGCGAGGATGGAGTTTCTGAAGCTGCTGTAGATGCGGAGCACAAGGTGAATAAACCAGCAGAAGATGAAGATGGTGGCGACTGCAACCACACTTTTGGCAGCTCGAATTTGGTTACTCGAGGACTGATTGGATCTGAGCTGATTGGATCGGAGCTGCGGAGATCTTTCTTCCGTGCTGCGTTCTGCTTCCAGTTTTTGGTCTACAGATGGATGTTGAGGGTTTGTTCCATTCCCAGAGAGATCCTTAAGTCGTTTTTGACTCCGAAGGAGCGTTAAGACGATCTGAACAGTGGCATAAGTTATCCCAATCATTGGAACGACGTTAGCCAGTGTGAGATACACGCCATTAAACGTCTGCTTGGCTACAGGTGATGCAAAACATTCTTTGCAAACCTCTGAACTCTCGTTAGCCTTGTGTTCTGTGATAAAGATGTGTGGGAGACTGAATGCAGTCGACATGATCCAGCTCCCAGCGAGCAATACACCGACTAACCTCAAATCATCCATCTGCACCGGAGCTCCTCCACGTCTGATGGAGCCCACCAGTTTCTGGTGCCAATACATGCTGATGAACATAGTGGAGAAAATGCTGCTGGTCTCCGAGATTTCATGAGAAAACTGAGTCACGCTGCAGTACTCTTTACTCGTGAGCCAGGATTTGGCGAAGTGCGCTGCAGTTTCCGGCAGGTCCACCAGACAGTTCGTGATCAGATTGGACACAGCCAGGTTAACGAAGAGGATATCGCCGGTCCGAAGCTGAGATCCAGATTTGGGCAGAGAGCGCAAACCCAGCCAACTGTTCCCTATGATCCCGGTGAAGCAGAAGAAAGCTCGCATTAATAATTCAATCAAATCTGGAGCCTCCATCTGAGAGATCTTGTCAGTACAGAGGTCAGTAATACATTTAGTCAGTTCGCGGCTAAATTTATGAGCTGTGATTGGCTGACATCATCCAGAACTTGATGGTGTCATCAAGAACATATCAGTGTTGTCCTTGTTGCCTAAATGCAGTATAATTAACATAGTCATGCAACAAAGCAATATTCCATGGGTGTATAAAACTATGATCACACACACACACACACACACACACACAGCAAAAAGTGGTAACCTGCAGTTGTTATTTCAGAGAGCTATATTTCTACATGATATAAAGGTAATTAGGTTGATTCAGCCATATGAAATCATATTATTTATTTATTGACTCAAATTAAAGCAGTTAATTTAGATGTTAAGATTTTTAGGTTATCATATATATATATATATATATATATATATATATATATATATATATATATATATATATATATATATATATATATATATATATAATTTTTATAATATGTTTGTTGTTTTTTTTTTGTTATGCATGAATTTATATATATATATTCATTTAGCAGACGCTTTTATCCTTTTATCGACTTACAGATGAGGACAGTGGAAGCAATCAAAAACAACAAAAAGAGCAATGATATATAAGTGCTATAACAAGTCTCAGGTTAACACAGTACACGTAGCATGGGATTTTAAATAATATAATAAATAAAAAGAAAACAGATAGAATAAAAAAAGAATAGAGCAAGCGAGTGTTAGAGGTCTTTCACATACACACACACACACACATACACATACAATCGCATAAAAAATGAAAAGAAAATAGAATACAAAAAGATTAGAAAGGTAGTTAGATTTTTTTAAAGAATAGAATTAGAATAGTGAGTGTTAAAGTTAGAGGGTCAAATAAAGATGGAAGAGATGTGTTTTAAGCAGATTCTTGAAGATGGCTAAGGACTCCGCTGTCCGGATTGAGTTGAGGAGGTCATTCCACCAGGAGGGAACATTTAATTTAAAAGTCCGTAAAAGTGACTTTGTGCTTCTTTGGGATGGGACAATCAAGCGACGTTCACTTGCAGAACGCAAGCTTCTAGAGGCACATAAGTCTGAAGTAACAAATTTAGGTAAACGGGTGCAGAGCCAGTGGTAGTTTTGTAGGCAAACATCAATGCCTTGAATTTTATGCGAGCAGCTATTGGTAGTCAGCGCAAATTGATAAACAGAGGTGTGACATGTATTATTTTTGTTCATTAAAAATTTATCTTGCTGCCGCGTTCTGGATTAATTGTAAAGGTTTGATAGAATTGGCTGGAAGACCTGCCAAGAGGGCATTGCAATAGTCCAGCCTTGACAGAACAAGAGCTTGAACAAGGAGTTGTGCAGCATGATCCGAAAGAAAGGGCCTGATCTTCTTGATGTTGAATAAAGCAAATCTGCAGGATCGGACAGTTTTAGCAATGTGGTCTGAGAAAGTCAGCTGATCATCAATCATAACTCCAAGACTTCTAGCTGTTTTTGAAGGAGTTATGGTTGATGTGCCTAACTTGATGGTGAAATTGTGATGAAACGATAGGTTTGCTGGAATCACAAGCAGTTCTGTCTTGGCAAGGTTGAGTTGAAGGTGATGGTCCATCATCCAGCAAGAAATGTCTGTTAGACAAGCTGAGATGCGAATATATATATATATATATATATCAGAGCCGGATTATCCATAAGGGCACTTGGGCCAGTGACCATTCACAGCAACTAGTGGGGCACCACATGACAAGCTTTAAAAATATTTTTCGTAAATTGTTTTATTATTAACTTGAAATTCTTGAAAGACCATACATAACTTGTTTATGAACACTAACTTAACAATAATAATAATAAATTATAAATAAATAAAGATTGCATGACCACTATCAGCCCCCCCCCTTCCGTCCCCAATCTGTCAGAGTTGAGTTCGTCCACAACAAGTACGCGCAAATGTGTAATTTTTTAACGGCTACAGAAAATGAATCAAAATGGACAGACGTCAATTGAGTGGTTTTGCAAAAACATTTAAAGTTAAAACATTACCATCTACAGCCGCGAGAGGGCGCTCTATGCTGCTCAGTGCTCCTGTAGTCTACACTGAAAACATGGAGCGCCCTCTCGCGGCTGTAGGCGCTAATGTTTTCTCTTGGTTCTTGTTTCTAAATAAATGCGACTTATAGTCCAGTGCGGCTTATATGTGTTTTTTCCTTGTCATGCCGTATTTTTGGACTGAAGCGACTTATACTTAGGTGCGACTTAAAGTCCGTAAAAACCGGTAGTTGGACAAGTTAATAAATTACAGAGAAATTTGAGAAATCACCTTAATTATGTCCGTTGGAGGGGGGGGGGGGGCTTTTTAGGTATAGTGCCCAAGGGCACCACAATGTCTTAATACAGTCATGATTGTTATGTGTATCTGTGTGATTTATTTTTGAGTCCGTAGGTGGCGTTGTGGGAGGATTCTTACGGCCGCTTTGAGCCATTGCCACGATACGTCAACAAGTCCACCTTGTTAGTGAGGGCAAGACTGCCTTAAAACAAATGAAAGTAACCGGGGGAGCTGCGGTTTTTACTGAATGAAAACACGATAACGTTCACATTTATCCACCGATTTCAGAGGTTTGTGATCTACGTGCAGTTAAAAAAAAACTTTGCCTCCAGTTATTTAGTTAGGTTTGGAAAATTATTAATTGAAAGCTCACATGTGTCTCACTTGTTGATTTCGTTGATTTTTTCAGTTTACAAATCTGTTAATTTAGTAAAACTGTGACATATTCATGTAATGTAATTTGAATGTACATTACATGATATGTAGTTGTTTTATTGCTTCCTCTGTGTTCAATCCTAACATTTTTCTTTCTTTTTTTTCTCTCTTTCTTGTGTCTCAGGTCAGAACACAGCTCATTCCCTTTGAAATACTGGGATAAAATCTAAATAATACATCTTTAAACTCTAATACTTTACTATCGTTGAGAAAATGTAATAAAACAAGTCAATACAAATCAAAAAGTGACACACTTGTAGTCTGCTTTTCATTTTGATAGCACTATAGCCTACAGATGAACTCCACAACAAATAATAACACATGTAACTGATGAGGCTATGGATCCAGTGAAAATGAAAATATGCACTGCTACAGTGCACAGTAGAAATATAGTAAAAGTGATATGTTATATTAAAAAGTATATGTAGTACAACTTAAAGTAAAGTGAATAATATGAAAAGAGAGTACAACGGTACAATAACATATAATATAATAGATTTATAAAATTCTATGTATAATATGAATAATACCATAATAAATAACTGAACAACAATAGGTTAATAATAGCAAGAAGAATATGTAATATAAAGGGTGGAATAATACAGAATATACAAAAATGAAGAATAAATTAATAGTAAATTAAAGAGTAAAATAAAAAAATTTGAAATGTAATTTTAAAATACTATTTGTGTAATAATTATTTATCAAATTAAGACACAACTAATGACACAACACAAAAAAATTGTGGACATGAGTTCCAAATTGTTTTTAATTAATGAGCTCCTTAAGTATAATATATACATGTACACACACACACATATATATATATATATATATATATATATATATTAGGGGTGTAACGGTACGTGTATTCGTGCCGGACCGTTTTGGTACAGTGCTTTCGGTACGGTGACCGAATGCAATATTTTGTGAGCGGAACATATACATTTTCGTGTTTCTAAACGAACTTATTAAGTGGCGGAAGTCTCAAGAAGAAATGGTTTACTGAAAAGTTCTTAAAGAGCAGGATTTCATTTTATACCATTTCTTTAAACCATTGGTTCTCAAACTTTTTATACCAAGTACCACTTCAGATTGTCCAATAATGATCAAAGTAATAAAACAAAACTACCAATATGAGTTGTTTCAGTGTGATGAAGCAGCGCAATGTATTTAGTTTTATTTTTGTTGATGATGATAATATTTAATATATACCTTTAGATTTTATAATAGGGATCATGACTAAAATATTTTAAAATTCTATAAAAATAATAATAATAATCTTAAATAATTTAATATAAATAATTTAAAAGTTTGTTAACCTTTTTCAACCATTTAGCATTAAACATTTTTAACGTTGTTTCATTAAAAAACTGACCTTATTTCAACCATATTTCAACGTTGAAAGTTGGTCATGTGCTGGAAGTTTTTCAACTGTTCATCTTTAAACGTTGAATCAACGTTGTTTCAACGGCTGGGAATCATTTGAGTCAGTTCGGGAGTTCGGAGCTGGTTCGCGAAACATTTGAATCAGTTCGGGAGTTTCTAGCGGGTTCGCTACTCATTTGAGTCAGTTCAGGAGTTCGGAGCTGGTTCGCGAAAACATTTGAATCAGTTCGGGAGTTTCTAGCGGGTTCGCTACTCATTTGAGTCAGTTCGGGAGTTCGGAGCTGGTTTGCGAAAACATTTGAATCAGTTTGGGAGTTTCTAGCGGGTTCGCTACTCATTTGAGTCAGTTTGGGAGTTCGGAGCTGGTTCGCGAAACATTTGAATCAGTTCGGGAGTTTCTAGCAGGTTCGCTACTCATTTGAGTCAGTTCGGGAGTTCGGAGCTGGTTCGCGAAAACATTTGAATCAGTTTGGGAGTTTCTAGCGGGTTCGCTACTCATTTGAGTCAGTTTGGGAGTTCGGAGCAGGTTGGCGAATCATTTTAGTCAATTTGTGGTTAGCGAATCATTTAAGTCAGTTCGGGAGTTCGGAGCGGGATCGCGAATCATTTGAATTAGTTCGGGAGTTTCTAGCGGGTTCGCTACTCATTTGAGTCAGTTTGGGAGTTCGGCGCAGGATCGCAAATCATTTGAGTCAGTTCGGGAGTTCAAAGCCGGTTCACGAATCATTTGAGTCAGTTTGGTAGTTCGGAGCTTGAATCATTTGAGTCATCTCGGGAGTTCGGAGCTGGTTCGCGAATCATTTGAGTCAGTTTGGGATTCGCAAATCATTTGAGTCAGCTTGTAAGTTTGGAGCAGGTTCGCGAATCATTTGAGTCAGTTTGGGGATCGCGAATCATTTGAGTCAGTTCGGGAGTTCAGAGCGGGTTCGTGAATTATTTGAGTCAGTTTGGGGTTCGCGAATCATAACTGTATATGGATAGGCATTTTTAACTAATTTAGTAGCTAGTTCTAATTACGTTTTCCACGCGTTTTTATGTGTGATATGTGAAATCGTATTTTTTGTTTTAATGATGTGCCTTTTAACAGTATCAAGTATATTCAAAAACTAAACAAATCGTGCCTAAAAAGTGCACGCATCTAGCTAATGCAAAGTTACATGATGAAGTCATACTAGTGCGCGTGCATTTTGAGTGCGTTCTTTCACTGCATTATACGGTGTATTCAAATGCATTTATGAATGCATGTGAATGATCACAAAATTCAAGATATGGGGGTTAGAAAATGTATATATTTACATCATTTTATGTAGTTAATCAATAACACACGAAGAGTGCCATTTCAGTTTTTCTCTAAAAATCAGCATGATTAAAATGTGATATTAAGTTACTACAAACAATAATTTAATTACAAATACAAAACGTTGCAGGATAATGTAATATATGAATGAATAATAGCCTAAAGAACCTTTGTGCCAAAAGGGTTCTTTCTTGTCATTATAGAACCTTTTTATCATAAAAGGTTCTTTGGAGTTGAGTAAAGCAGGGGTTTTCAAACTGTGGGTCGCGACCCACTCGTGGGTCACGGAATGGAACAAGGTGGGTCGCACAAAGTCACTTGGCTGCAGCTAATTTTGCGTTTCAATGACACACAGACACTAACACAGTTCAGTCTAGGGCTGCACGAATGTGACGAGTGGGGCGGGGCCTAGTGCCATGGGAACAGAGCTAGGCCGGTGGAGTGATTGGGAAATGAGCAACACTCACCGGTCTCAAGAACCACGGAGGAGATCGGAAAGATACAAAAGAGGAGCGATGACAGTGAAGGACGAGAGAGGACCAGGCCTGGGTTTTATTTTGTGTTTGTTTTTTATTTGTGCACGGCAGTCATCCGAGAGGGGCTGTCGCGCTGTTTTGTGTTTATTTGGTTATTAAAACTTTGTTTGATTGTCCGCCGGTTCCCACCTCTTTCCACGAAGGAGTCATCGAGGCGGTGGGCTGGAGTGAGTTCGACCTCCCCCCCCCCGGCAACTCACTCCAGCCCACCACATCGAGCACCCTCGGCGGCAGACTCCTTCGCCCTGCTCGATGGCACTGCGGATTCACCCCAGCGGCGAAGGATCTTCGGCAGCGCGCCCCTCCTTCCTCCCTGGCTTCGGCACCAGTGTAAAACATTAAAATCTTCACAATCACAGGAAGAAGGAGGCGGGAACTGGGAACCCACTCATCACAACGATATAGCCCACCAACATTAATAATGAACTGCAATATCCTTAGTGTGATTTTCAAATTGCAATTAAGTCCGTGTGCGTTGCGTGTTTTGAAGGTCTCAGAGCAATGTCATTAAAAGGTTCAATCGGTCTTTTTTTACCTATTTCACAATTATTTTAATCTCCAAACTGTTTTAGATAGTTCTGCTTTGCTTCTTATGCTTTTCTAAAAAAGTGTTGGATTGTGCTCCGTTCTCGCCGACACACACGGAAGGATCATGAATGCAACAAAACACAGCAGCGCAGATCACACTTCACTGGAGTGAGCCTGCTTCACGTTTTTATGGACACTACATATTTTAACGCCAGTAAACAAAAATTAAAACTTGTAAATTTGTAGTGAAATTTTCAGTTGTACTCTAAAATAAAATGGTTATTTTTCTTAAATACTTAATTTCTGTCATAAAAATTTTAAGTAAGATTAGGTTTAAAGTAATTTCACTCGTTGTTTTTTTTTTTTTTTTAATATTTTGGTGGGTCGTGAAATATATTACACTTGTCTAGGTGGGTCGTGGAATGGAAAAGTTTGGGAACCACTGGAGTAAAGAACCCTAGGTTCTATATTGAACCCCAATTAACCATTTTTTTAAGAGTGTTGTCCAGTGTTGGGCAGTAACGCGTTATTAGTAAAGCGTTACTGTAACGCAGTTACTTTTGACAGTAACTAATACTGTAACGTATTACTTTTTAAATAAATTAACTCCGTTATCGTTACCATGTGGTGCATTGTCCGTAAACATGAAGACGCACTGTGGGCGTGTCTCCGTTTATTCAAGTATGTGCGGCAGTCATGGCGAGTCAAGGCGAGAGCAACACGAGTTTCTCAAAGTGGAAATATGCTCATTATTTCACTTTAGTTGAGCATAAAGACAAAAACCTTTCAGTCAAATGTAAGCTGTGTCTTTCTGGTTCGAATGTCCTATCCTAATCCACGAATTTCCAATCCGTGCTCTCAGATTTTGTAAACCATACCCTCGGTTTTTGAATCTGTACCCACGAATTCATAATCTGCGCGCACACTTTCTCAATCCGTTCCCATGGATTTGTAAACTGTAGCCTACTCACGGATTCATGCAGCAAGCTCCTACGTGTTAACATACAGTTTTAATGAATATTATTATGTGGAATGGGTCTACAGCAAAGTGTCTTAAGTGATTCTCTGTATGTTTTTCTCATACAGGTGAAACATTGTTGAAAACATGCAGCCTGTCTCTACTGTGGAGTCACCGGCTTTCAGTCAGCTCCTTAGCATGATAACATAGATTTCATTTTTAAACAGCATTTATATATATATATATATAGGGTGATATCAGGTAAAATGGGCGATTTAAGGTTTAGGGGTCCTAGCCCCTCTGGAATTTAAAACCAATGACTACTAAATATTTCAAACTATTGTCATAACTGTGCTTGACAAGTAACAGTTGACTCAATTGGTTTATGGTTGCTATGGTGGGCGGGGCAATAATTCTTATCAAGACTGCACCAGAGAGCTGCATGGTAAGTAGCCTGGCATACCAAATGTAACTAAACCATTATAAGGATGATAAATCTATAAAAAAACGAACATGCACATAAAATTGATGGCATCAATCAGTAATAATGTTGTTAGTTTGGTATAGGAACATATTTTTTTAAAAAGTGATGGTTTTCTTGGCGGCCCAATTTACCTTAAGCCACTGAGGTAAATGTTTCAGCTAAAATGGGCCATCATCTGTGTCACTCACAAACACACATACACATGTGTTTGAGTGTGTGTGTGTGTGTGTGTAAATAAAATATCTACAACCATTATTACTGTTGGGGGGTCATGGTGAGTGTGACACACACACACACACACACACACACACTCACCATGACCCCCCAACAGTAATAATGGTTGTAGATATTTTATTTACAGTGAGAATGGCAAACGAGAAGGAAGTGAGAGGAGAGGAGAGGAGAGGAGAGAGGGAGAAGGAAAGAGAGAGGGAAGTAGGAGGAGGAGGAAGGATGAGAGAGGAGACAAGCAGAGGAGAACAGGTGAGGAGAAAGGAATTCAGAGAAAATGAGAAGAGACAGAAAGAGAGAAAAGAGAGGAGGAGCAAGGACCAGAGAGGAAAGGATACAAAGATAAAACAGGGAAGGAAAGTAAGGCCAAACAACTACAATCTGTGGAAAGAGGAGAGGATGAAGGAGGCCTTAGATGAATACAGGAAGGGACTGAAGAAAGGAATTACAGTGAGTGTGCACCTCTTATCACAAGCATGTGGTGTGCCGCGATCCACACTGCAAAGACTCATCAGTGGAAAGGTGACTGACAGTGAACATGCGTCAGGGCGGAAGCCCGACCTTCCAGAGGAGGCGGAAAGGGAGCTTAAACAAAAAAGTAATCCAGCAAGCAACCAGCCAAGCAAGCCAGGAAGTACCCAGGCAGCAAGCAACCTAAAGGGAAAAAAGCAGGGCAAGAGAAGCAAATCACCTTGCAAAGCCTGCAACACCCACTATGGTGACCCAAATGACCCTAAGGCTACTGAGGAATGGGTAAAATGTGATCCATGTTCTGCCTGGTTTCATGAGAGCTGTGGTGAAGAGAATGGTATCTGTGATGACGATTGTTTCATTTGCAAAGTATAAAATATAATACATGTAATAAGAACAACAGAAGGGTAAAAAAAAAAAAAAAAAAAAAAGTCTTAAGTTTTGCTTTTACACTATAAAACTCTATTTTTTTAATTTAAAATAATGTATGGTAACTTTGCATTAGTGTCTGATTTCACATAAATCACGCAGAACTCCAATAATATCAATTACAATTTTATGATAGTTTGAATATTTTGTGTTTTTCTGATTTAGACAATTAAAATATTTTATCTGAATTAAGTTTATAATAATAAATAAAACGCTATTTGATTAGGGCTGGGTTTAGAGTTAGGGTAGACGTTAATAAAACACAATCTTGTAGGTAGAACATTTAATTTATTGCGAGATATATATATATATATATATATATATATATATATATATGTATATATGTATATATATAGCCTATATATGTATATATATATATGTATATATATATATATATATATGTATATATATATATGTATATATATATATATATATATGTATATATATATATGTATATATATATATATATATATGTATATGTATATATATATATATGGTATAATATTATATAGATATAACTGTGATAGGGGCGCCCTGTGAACGCGCATGCGCTCTGGCTGCGCTCGTACGCGTCTGCTTCTATGGCAACGCGACGGGAATCATGGGAATTGCGTTCGCTGTTTGGAAAACCGGAAGTGGAGGGAGATTCGAAAAACAGCGGAATAAACAGAAGCGGAATGCGTTTATTAAAGTCATGGCGTGATGGTAGAGTATAAAGACGCTTTAGCATTGGTTTCTGACTCTATAGAAGTTGAGTTCGCGTGTGTGTGTCGAGTGTGAGGTTGTGTTGACATGCTACAGCTAACGGTAATGACTACAGCTCATTTATGTTCGTTTGCATTTCGAAATGTTTCTTTCTTCCGATTTAAAACGGAATACAAGGTGTTTTTGTTGGTTTTATACTCACCATTCAGCTGATCTAATACTTTACTGTGGCTGCTGGTTTAGTTTGTTTGGACTGCAGCTGTGGTTGAAAGTTGTAAATAAAATAATAATAACAACGCGATTAATTTGAGCTTACTTAGAGTAAATATCATTTTTAATTAAAATAATTTAACGTTACTTCAGTCTCTTATTTTTGCTGCTGATTTGATTGGTCTGACTGCTGCGAATTATTTTTGTAAATAATAATATTAATAGTAACGCATTTTATTATAGATTATTTAGAGTAAATATTATAATTTTTTTTACTGTAAGCGTTTATTTCTGCTGCTGATTTGATTTATCTGAATGCTGCGAATGATTTTTTTTTTAATTATAATAATTATATTAATGTAAGGTTATTTAGAGTAAATTAGGTATATTTTTAATTATAATAATTTACTTATCTCTTATTTTTGCTGCTGATTTGATTGATCTGACTGCTGCGAATGAATTTGATAAATAATAATAATAATATGTGGCTGATTTGATTTATCTGTCTGACTGCTGCAAATTAATTATTTTTTAAATGATAATAATAATTCAATCAATGTAAGGTTAGAGTATATATATATGTAAATATGTGTATATGTATATATGTGTATATGTATATATATATATATGTATGTATATATATATATGTATATATATGAATGTATATATATGTATGTATATATATATATGTATGTGTATATATATATGTATGTGTATATATATATGTATGTATATATATATATATATATATATATATATATATATATATATATATATATATATATATTTTTTTTTTTTTTTAGCTGCTGATATGATTTATCTGATTTTTTTTTTTTTTTTTTACAATTATAATAATGCAATTAATTAATTTCAGATGCAGGATCACATCATGAGTCAGTATGATCATTCTCAGTTATATTATACATTTAATTTAATACCTTATTTTTGCTGCTACCTTGATTTCTCGGACTGACTCCTAAGGTTGAATTCGAAAAATGTTCATTATTATTATGTATTTTTATTTTATTTTTATTAAATGTCATATTCAGTAATAAGCATTACTGTCCTTCTAATATAATATAAAACTAACAATGTTTATTTGTGGTTGTACTGATAATGTAGCAGTAAAGCATGTAAAAACAAACAGCTGAATATGATTCAGTAAAGCTGCCTGAGTATTTTGCATTTTATATCTTGCTTAATATGTCATGTGGCTGTAAATACAAGTTAATTTCCCTGATTGTTTCCATATCCTTGTCTTTTATCTGGATGCTGTAGGATACACAACGACTCTGAAACTCTCCATCAGTGCCGAGAATGGAAGTGAAGTTGGAGGTTTTGTTGTCGTCCAGCATCAAGCGCAGAAAGCCGTGGCCCAGATTCTGCTGGCTTGGCAGGGTGAGATCATACGCTTAGCAATGATCCACTATCACTTCATACAAACCCTGATGTATGTTACACCTCTGCACTGTTTGCTTCCAGGAAAAGGAGGGTGTATTTCTATTAGATGACAATCGGATCAGCGAAATACATTTGGTTTCGGGACGGACCAAAAAGAAGACCCCAAAGCTCCAGCCGCTGTTGCAGACGGTGGTGACCATGTCAGCGTCTCCGGATGGTAAAGGATGTGAGATCTGTGATGAATCCTCAGCAATGCGTGTGTTTAACAGAGTTATTTGCAGGCGTGTGGCTGGTGGGTCTTCTGATCTCTGGAGAACTGTTCCTGTGGAACAAAGACAAGGATTCGGTGAAGACGGTGTCGGCTGTTCCTGAGGTTCATCAGCTGCTCTCTTCCACCCGAGGTCTGTGTAAGAGTTTTTCTTCCTGTTTCTAGACAGCTTTACTGTGATACACAAGAAAATAATGGCATTTATGTGAATGGAAGTTAAAATCAGATGAAATCTGACACACCCTCTGGTCATCCAAGATCAGGATGAGTTTGTGTCTTCATCGGGTTTGTAGAAATGTAGCACTGCATCAGTGTCTCATCAATGGATGCTCTGCAGTGAATGGGTGCCGTCAGAATGAGAGTCTGATAAAAACATCACAATAATCCACAGCACTCCAGTCCATCAGTGAACATCTGGAGAAGACAAAAGATGAAACACATCCAGCATTAAGATGATTTTAACTCAAACACATAGAGTCTATAATCCATAATAACACTTCCTCCAGTGAAAAAGTGTTCTGGTCTGAATCAGGAGAGAAATCTGCACAGATCAAGCAGCGTTTAAACAGCTCTAAACAAATCTGTGTCTGGATTCTGATGTGAGAGACAACAGCAGATGCACTTTTTCACTGGAGGAAGTGTTATTATGCATTATAGACTCAGGACCGGGCTAATATGGTCATACTTCCTGGTTCTAGTAAGAACTCTTGCTGCTGCATTTTGGACTAACTGTAGTTTGTTTACTAAGTGTGCAGAACAACCACCCAATAAAGCATTACAATAATCTAACCTTGAGGTCATAAATGCATTGATTAACATTTCTGCATTTGACATTGAGAGCATAGGCCGTAATTTAGATATATTTTTGAGATGGAAAAATGCAGTTTTACAAATGCTAGAAACGTGGCTTTCTAAGGAAAGATTGCGATCAAATAGCACACCTAGGTTCCTAACTGATGATGAAGAATTGACAGAGCAACCATCAAGTCTTAGACAGTGTTCTAGGTTATTACAAGCAGAGTTTTTAGGTCCTATAATTAACACCTCTGTTTTTTCAGAATTTAGCAGTAAGAAATTACTCGTCATCCAGTTTTTTATATCGACTATGCAATCCATTAGTTTTTCAAATTGGTGTGTTTCACCGGGCTGCGAAGAAATATAGAGCTGAGTATCATCAGCATAACAGTGAAAGCTAACACCATGTTTCCTGATGATATCTCCCAAGGGTAACATATAAAGCGTGAAGAGTAGCGGCCCTAGTACTGAGCCTTGACGTACTCCATACTAGGGTTGTGCCGATAGACGATAGTATCGTGTATCGACGATAGTCAGAGATATCGACATAAGGAGATTTCTCTGTCGATTATCAAGATGATATTAGGCTCATTTTCCTATTAATGTATTAGATAATAATAATAATAATAATAATAACTACTATTTTTATTTTTAGTAGGCAGTTTATTATAATTCGGCTATCAAACTGCCCTGCTATTTTAATTCAGCACCACATTTCACACACACACACACAGCGCGCGCACGCAAAAGAGGATTAGAGTCTGTCGCAGAAGAAGTGGTAACGCTTTGACTCTGATAACTCGTTAAATCCATGAAATGATAGAGATAGAAAATGAGGAGTTGCTGTCCCACACATTTAATGGCTGATACATGGCAACGCGCTGTTCTCATACATGAGATATTAACTCTTTCTTGGCGTAACAAATAAAGTAAAGACAAAATAATAAGGCGGCAGAGCGACCATATCATCCATGGTGGATCTCACTTAGTCCTTCTCTTAAAGATTGATCACTTAACTTACAATGCACACTATGTGGTGATGACGTAGAGAACCACTATGGATGATAAGTTCGCTCTGCCGCCTTGTTAATATTTTCATGCACACCGCACTATAATGTGATGCATGCAAAATACATAGTTTTGGGCGTTACAGTCTCCATCCACAAACAGACGTACATCATCTGCAGATGTAAGGCATCTCATTGCACTTTAACAAGTAAACTGAATGGCCTATATATGTGCACTATATTAAACGAGTCCTCACTATTTGAGATTAATGCCACAGTTATGTTAGAATGCATCTCATTCTTGTTTCTGTGGCAGTGCGTCAGACTCGTCATGAGGCGCACGGTCCGGAGCGCTGTATGACTGATGCATCAGTTCAATTCAACTTTACTACAAATATATCAACTTACCTGTTTTAAATACTTTATATTTAACGAGTTTATGTCCAATATTAGTGTTCAAATGTTGGAATCTACTATTGATTTTCATCGTTGACTGAATATGCAGAACATTTAGACTGATAACTTCCGTGCGCAGATGCGGCAGATTTGTCACAGGATGCGCGATATGACAGCTGCGTCCGACTATATATGAACTAGCTGTTTTAAATACAGTATTTTTATATTTAATGTTAGTTTATCAGTATGTTTTAAAGTATATTTTTTGGATTATTGGTGATTCCATAGGCCTCTCTCATGGGCACCTGCACGGTTTAAAACAACAAATAGTTATGCTATGACAAGTACAGAGAGTCTCTCTCTTGCTCCACACATGCACGATAATATTGTGTATCGTCGATCTCATGGGCTGACGATATGACGATTTGAAAAATGACCATATCTCCCAACACTACTCCATACTGCACTTGTGATCGATAATATACATCTTCATTCACTGCTACGAACTGATGGCGGTCATATAAGTACGATTTAAACCATGCTAATGCACTTCCACTGATGCCAACAAAGTATTCAAGTCTATGCAAAAGAATGTTGTGGTCAATTGTGTCAAACGCAGCACTAAGATCCAATAAAACTAATAGAGAGATACACCCACGATCAGATGATAAGAGCAGATCATTTGTAACTCTAAGGAGAGCAGTCTCAGTACTATGATACGGTATAAATCCTGACTGGAAATCCTCACATATACCATTTTTCTCTAAGAAGGAATATAATTGAGAGGATACCACCTTTTCTAGTATCTTGGACAGAAAAGGGAGATTCGAGATTGGTCTATAATTAACTAGTTCTTTGGGGTCAAGTTGTGGTTTTTTGATGAGAGGCTTAATAACAGCCAGTTTGAAGGTTTTGGGGACATGTCCTAATGACAATGAGGAATTAATAATAGTCAGAAGAGGATCTATGACTTCTGGAAGCACCTCTTTTAGGAGCTTAGATGGTATAGGGTCTAACATACATGTTGTTGGTTTAGATGATTTAACAAGTTTATACAATTCTTCCTCTCCTATAGTAGAGAATGAGTGGAACTGTTCCTCAGGGGTTCTATAGTGCACTGTCTGATGTGATACTGTAGCTGACAGCTTAATGGTTGCAATTTTATCTCTAATAGTATCGATTTTAGAAGTAAAGTAGTTCATAAAGTCATTACTGCTGTGGTGTTGAGAAATGTCAACACTTGTTGAGGCTTTATTTTTCGTTAATTTAGCCACTGTATTGAATAAATACCTGGGGTTATGTTTGTTTTCTTCTAAAAGAGAAGAAAAGTAATCGGATCTAGCAGTTTTAATGCTTTTCTGTAGGATATGTTACTTTCCCGCCAAGCAATAAGAAATACCTCTAGTTTTGTTTTCCTCCACAGCTGCGCTCCATTTTTCGGGCTGCTCTCTTTAGGGTGCGAGTATGCTCATTATACCATGGTGTCAAACTGTTTTCCTTAACCTTCCTTAAGCGTAAAGGAGCAACTTTATTTAAAGTGCTAGAAAAGAGAGAGTCCATAGTTTCTGTTACATCATCAAGTTGTTCTGAGGTTTTGGATATGCTAAGGAATTTGGATACATCAGGAAGATAACTTAAAAAGCAGTCTTTTGTGTTAGAAGTGATGTTTCTTCCATACTTGTAACAAGAAGTAGAATTTACAATTTTGTCTATATGAAGTTTGCAAAGAACTAAATAATGATCTGAGATATCATCACTTGGCTGAATGATTCCAACACCATCAACATCAATTCCATGTGACCGTATTAAATCTAGAGTATGATTTCGACAATGAGTAGATCCTGAAACGTGTTGTCTAACACCAATAGAGTTCAGAATGTCTATAAATGCTGATCCCAATGCATCGTTTTCATTATCAACATGGATATTAAAATCACCAACTATTAAAACTTTATCTGCAGCCAGAACTAACTCGGATGTAAAATCACCAAACTCTTTAATAAAGTCTGTATGGTGCCCTGGTGGCCTGTATACAGTAGCCAGTACAAACATAACGGGATTTATCATTAACATTTGTTTCTTTGGATAATGTTATATGAAGTACCATTACTTCAAACGAGTTATACTTGTAGCCTGCCCTCTGAGAAATCCTGAAAACGTTGTTATAAATTGAAGAAACACCTCCACCTTTGCCTTTTAGACGTGGCTCATGTTTATAACAGTAATCTTGGGGGGTGGACTCATTTAAAATAATGTAATCATCAGGTTTTAGCCAGGTTTCTGTCAAACAGAGTACATCTATATTATGATCAGTGATCATATTATTTACAAAAAGTGTTTTCGTAGAAAGAGATCTGATATTCAATAAGCCAAGCTTTATCATTTGTTTATCCATATTGCTTCTGTTTTTTATTTGTTGAACCTCAATTAAATTGTTAATCTTAACTTGGTTTGGACGTTTTTTGTATTTTCTAGTTCGGGGAACAGACACAGTCTCTATAGTGTGATATCTAGGTGAAAGAGTCTCTATGTGCTGAGAATTAGCTGACCTCTGTGACGGGAGGCAGCTAGCAGACGGTCGGTTTAGCCAGTCTGTCTGCTTCCTGACCTGGGCCCCAGTTAGTCAAGTATAAACACTAAGACTATTTGCCATATTTCTAGAGAGAAGAGTGGCGCCACCCCAGGAGGGATGAAGACCATCTCTTTTAAACAGGTCAGGTCTGCCCCAAAAGCTCGTCCAATTGTCTATGAAACCTATGTTATTCTGTGGGCACCACTTAGACATCCAGCCATTGAGTGATAACAATCTGCTATGCATCTCATCACCACGGTAAGCAGGGTGATTTTGTCTTCTCCAGATGTTCACTGATGGACTGGAGTGCTGTGGATTATTGTGATGTTTTATCAGCTCTCATTCTGACGGCACCCATTCACTGCAGAGCATCCTTTGATGAGACACTGATGCAGTGCTACATTTCTACAAATCTGATGAAGAAACAAACTCATCCTGATCTTGGGATAGTTGGAGGAAGAGTACATTTTCAGCCAAATTTCATTTTTGTTTGAACCATTCTTTTAATATCGCATTAAACTCAGTATATTATAGGAAAATAAGTCAGTTCAGTGTTGACTCAGTACAATAGTTCATCAAGTTATGAAACAAGCTTAATTTATCTCCAGTTTTTACAAACCTTTCTCGATGCACATCTGGATAGTGATCCTCAAATGAACACTTATTCTTGTCTCACGAAGGTTTAGCGACTGCAATGCGGCTTTCTCTGCTTGTTTCGGAGAAGGCGCACAGAGTTTTCCTGGCCGCTGTCACAGGACCGGTGTTCCTCTGGGAATGTTCTTCAGCTCAGGATCTGAGCGGCCCGCGGGACACAACAGTCCCGGGACGCTGGAGTCAGATATCAGACCTCCCAAACATTCAGCTGCCCTCCACAACAGACAAAGAGGCTTCGGTTCATAGTGTGTTTGTGAAGAACCAGGTGATCCACAGAAGCACTGATCTGATGCAGATGTTGTTTAGGTTTCCTGTGATTGTGTTTTATTTGAGCGTGGTGTTTCTAGGCTGTTGGAGATGTGTGTCTGAGTGCATTCGTCTTCGTTGCTGAAGTGCAGCTCGTTGTCACCTTTCTGAAGATCCAGTGGGACTCGACGTGGGACAACAAACTCAGGTTGCTGATAAGTGTGCTTTTATTTATTATCATTTACAGCTCTTTGTTCATTTGAAAGCATTGTTTTGGTAATTGTGCTTATGGCGACTGACTGTTATCATCAATGATAAATGTAATTATTTATTTGACATTGGTCTCTTTTATTATATTGCTTTTGGCACAATTTGAAAAAAATAAATAAAAAGCCACTTGGTATAAATTCAATAAAATATATATATAATATAATATATATATATATAATTGTTTAGGTGTTATGTTTGCACAATATAAAGGTATGGAATATGTAATAAAATAAAATAAAAACATAAAAATACAGCATATATATTTCAGTTTTATGTTTGCACAATAAAAGAATAAAATATGTAAATTAAAATAAAAAATAACAAATATAGAGTGCAAGAAGATGCAGAAAGACAGCAAGTCTCCATCTAAACAACAATTTAACTTTATCAAGTTAGAAAATAAATTAACAAACAGAAATATGTACATCAAACTTATGAAAACAGTATTCATTTATGTACAGGAAATAATCACTATGATGTACATGCATAAATTAACAACTAATAAATGAGCAACATTTACAAAGCAATAATGAAAATATCTTTTACAATAAATTAAAGAAGAATCTTTTTGTTGCCATTTGATTTAAATATTACATTTATTCATTTTAAGTTTCGCGTAATATAATATTCAAAAATATTAAATTAAAAAACGAAATTAAAGTTTAAGGTGATGAGATCCATTCATTGGCAGAAAACATGTAATTTTATATTTTATAATGGTTTTATAATGCATTCAAGCTACACATGCATGGTTCTCTGTGTTTGTTCCACAGTTCGGCAGGTTTCAGTGTCGGCTGGGTCTCTCAGTCGTTCCCGCTCAACCAGCTCCAGCCTCCGTGTAAACCGGTGAAGTCCAGAGGCGCTCTGATCCCAGCCTTCTCTCCAGACGGTCGACTCCTCGCCGTCGTCCTCAACCAGAAAGACCCGCAGGTGAACTCAGCACTGCACTGATCTCCAGTGAACCAGGTGTTAGACTTCATGCCCGTAGGCAACGAACCCCCCCTCACTACCAAAGGTCCAGAATTTAAGTCGTTTTTTTTTTTCATGCATCGGCTCTGAATGATGATGGGGGGGGGGGGGTATTTTTTTATTATTATTATTATTATTATTAAAAGGATTTCTATATTTTGTCCACTCAATAGTCTACAATATAATAGCCATATAAGCATAGCGTAATTATGACAATAAAACATAGTGGGAAATTCAGCGATATTGGCTGTGCAATATCGACTTTTTTGATTGGCCAATACCGGCAGACTGGAGCCATTTGAAATGCTTCTCCTTCCGTGCGCGTCTTATTCATCTGAGAACTTCGAAGCAGACCGCTTGAGGTAAATTATCGTATTTTTCGGACTATAAGTCGCATCAGTCCAAAAATACGTCATGACGACGGGAAAAAAAACATATATAAGTCGCACTGGACAATAAGTCACATTTATTTAGAACCAAGAACAAAGAGAAAACATTACCGTCTACAGCCACGAGAGGGCGCTATATGCTGCTCAGTGTAGACTACAGGAGAACTGAGCAGCATAGAGCGCCCTCTCGCGGCTGTAGACGGTAATGTTTTCTCTTAGTTAATTTCTCTCGGTTCATGTCAAATTAATTTTGATAAATAAGTCGCACTTGACTATAAGTTGCAGGACTAGCCAAACTATGAAAAAAAGTGCGACTTATAGTCTGGATAATACGGTATCTGGAATGATTAATTGATTTACAAGTTTTGCCAACTCTCACGCATTCACCGTGAGACACACGGAATTGACACTTTCCACACGCTCTTACGCCACACATCAATTTTCTCACGCACAGTAAAATCGCATAGCAAAGAAGACACGGAGAACGACAGACAAGACAGAGCAGGTTACTTATGTTATAAAAAAATAATCTCCAATCTCAGAATGTGTCAATTCCGTCAATGTTTTGGCACTTGTAAATGTGACGTGACAGATCCCTATTGTGGCAGGATCATCTCTAGCTAATAGTAAATAAACACGAATGAACAATGTTGAAAGATACATAACTTACCGAAATGTATATTCTTCCTCATATTGATCCATCAGTTTTTTTCAATGCGCAAAGAGGTCAATAAAACTGCTGGAGAACAACTATGTCACATAACATTTACCTTGGGAAAGCCATTTAATTACCATATATGTAGCACGTTAGTTGGCTAGAAAAAAGAGCTATAGAGAATATTCAGCTAATTATCTGTAGGCCTACTACTGTATATTACATATTTATTATATTTTTACTTCTATCATCAAATACAGTTGTTGTTATAATCATGGCCGTAGCCAGCTATGAGGTCACCGAGGTCCGGACCTCGGTAAATTTTTCATGACGCTTCCGAAGTGAACGAGTCTTCAAAGAGTTGTGTGCGAGAGAGCGAGACGCAGCCTCCATGTTGCCAGATCCAACTATTATACACATTTTTGACTTGTTTTTCCACTTAATTTAACACTTTAGAAAGTTAATAAAGTAGGAAGTTGCGGTTTAGGGTCAGCGATAACTTTATAATTTCCAAAATATCTGCAATAATTTCGGTCTATTTTATTTATTTATAGGTTTTTGTTTATTTTAATAGCAACATCTGGCAACATTGCTTCGCCCTGCATTAGTCTGGCAGTTATCAAAAAAGTGAGCGCAAATAGGAGCATTTTTTAGTGATATGCTGTTTACACTAAGTGCAAATATTAATAGATTCTATGTATACTATGTTCAATTTAAATAGCAGGATTTTCTGATGTTTATACTACGCTACTTACTGCAAATATCTGCACCTCAGTATTGTAGTACATTATAAAACAGAATGCAATAATAACTTATTGAGTTTAATGGATGTCACCTTATTGGGACAATAAAACCCTCTCTACACCTACCCTTAACCTTTTTGATTATTTACTTCATTTACATTGAAAATATATACTTTTCCGGTGTAATTTGAAATTTGAAAAGGGAGAAGAAATAACGCCAAAAGGCGGATTCGAACCCGCGTCGATCACGTCAATGACACACAGTGTAGAATTGTATTTTGTAATGTTGACTATGCGAAAATAACACGTTTGGTGGGTAATATGTATGTTTGCATGAATAATAAACAGCTGATAAATTATCCACCCCATAAATATAGTTTTAACAAACTTTAATGCAATAAACAGGGTATGATTTAAAAATGAGCATCCTTCCAAAAACATCTACATTTTTGTCTCTGTTCAAGTGTAATAAATATATAATTAGTTGTTATTATAGCACAATTCTATAATAAGGGGTTATTATAGAAACCCCCTGGACCTCACTAATTTTTTAAAGCCTGGCTACGGCCACGGTTATAATAATAAAACGCAATATATTTCAGTATTTAAATCTCATAATTAAATACAAAAGATGGAGAAAAACTGCAAAAAGGTCCACTTTAGAAAAAAAAAATAGTCTGGCTACGAACCTGGACTTGTGCAGTGATGACAAGTGTGTGTGTGTGTGTGTGTTCCTGTCAGGCGACGCAGGTGCTGTTCGTCAGCACTCAGAACTTTGTGACCGTGTCCAGTCTGTTGGGAGGATGTGGTGTTAAGACGCTCAGTATACCAGCAAAATATGTGAGGTGGGTGATCAGATGCCATCTGATAACAGTTTTAACCTTCATCCGTCCTCCTGAACCTATAACAAAAGTGCCCCCCAACAAAAACAAATAAAGACACAATTTCAGTCTTGTTTCATCAAACACTGAGTCACTGGGTGTCTCTGATGCCATCTGGCGGGAAACAAATGACATAAATGTGTATTTTATGGTTCTAGCCACTAGTGGGGCCTGTAGGACCCTATGGAGATTTTTAACTGAGCAAAACATGAGAAATGAGATCATATTAAGGCTTCATTTTGGATGGTTATGGATTCAGGTAGATATTACAAAATCCATATTTTGTAAAAAAAAAAAAAAAAAAAACTAAAAAAAAAAATCTAACTGATTTACGAACTAAACATGTATATTCATTAAATTTCATAAATTTGAAATGAATATATATAATATATTTAAAAATATATAAATATAATATTAACTCATTGGTCACATCACTAAAATCTAACTGTATTAAGTCAACAACAACAACAAAAAAGACATATTCCCTATTATAGTGTGTTCTATAAGAGTTTGTGTGTGTGTGTGTGAGTGAGTGAGTTTTTTCTGCATTGGGGATATTCCGTTAATCTCAGCCCTTCATCTTTACTAGATTGTCCCAGATTTTGTATATTAAAAAACCCAAATGTAATGAAAAAAAACGCAGTTTTCTCATAAATTCAAAATGACCCACGAGGGACACTTTTGTCACTTTTTGTGTGTGTGTGTGTGTGTGTGTGTGTATGTGTATGTGTGTGTGTATGTGTGTGTATTCTCGGTGCAAATTTTGACAAAAGTAAAAAAAAAAAAAAAAAAAAAAAAAAAAATCTTGAATCTGTTCGATCAAGTTTTAGAATTTTTAGAAAATGATCCGAGGGACGGATTTAATTTAGTATCAACAATATAGTGTTAATTTTTATTAATAGCTTAATTCGTTTTTATTTTTATATTTTTCTTTTTTCAAATTGTATTAATATTTTACACATATATTGTTCAAATAATGACCTGTATAATTAGAGACTTCTCCATTCATCTCTCCTCTGTGCTCATAAAGTGTTTGAATATTGAGAATAGTGATTTAAAAGCGGTTTCTTCGAGATATGTCATATACTCAGTTATGAAGAGTAAACTCGGTCAGCTTGTAGTTGTACACTCTGTTGAGCAGATAGAAATGAACACTCTGTCAGATGCGAGTGTGTTGTGGCTCCTGCAGGTCGTACTGGGCCGCTTCTGTGAGCTGGACTCCTGAAGGGCTTTATCTGGCCTGTGTGCTGAAGAGAGGCTCTCTGCTGATGCTGGCTCGTCTCGGGGGACTCGTCTCTCTGTCCACAACAGGATGCAGCGTTGAGTTCAGTGCCGCCCACTTCCTGCCTCTTCACCCGCTGGTCACCTTCAGGTGATTCGATGGCTTCCTCTTGTTTAGGATATTTACAGACCCTTCAGGAGTCACTGAGGGAAGAGAGGGGGTTGTTTTTTGTCATTAAGTTTTAGAAACGTTAATGGAAGAAATGCAGTCGAAAACATTTTTATAATTTTATGTTGTTATGTTTCTTTTCTTTTAATCCTTTGTGTTTAATTTTTATTTTTTTTAGGTTGCATGATATCTTTTTTACTGTTTCTAAATAACATTTCGTATTTATTTATAAATTTTATGTATTGATTTCAATTTTTTTTAATGTATTTTTTAAATACTTTTATTACTTATACATGTGTATGTCTTAATTAAATGTTTTATTATACAGATATTCACATTTAATAAAATTATTTACATATATTTTCAGAAAACTTTTTAATAAAATATTTTTATATTTAATGTAGTATTTAACGATGCTTCTACAAATAATAATCTTTTTTTATATTAGATAAATACTTGTTTTAATCAATGTTTTTTACATATGTATTACTTTTTTTTATTCTTTCGACAAATCTTTCAGGTTTTATGACATCTTTTTAACTTTTTATAAATAACAATATTAAGAAAAATATAATTTTTTTTGCTTGTGAATGTAAATGTCAATAAGTTTGTCTTATTCAGTTTTAATAAAAATCTTTTTCTTTCATTTTCATGTATAAAAGTTTATATGTACTTTTTTATGATGCAAATATGAACACATTTAATAAATATTTTAAATAAACATATTAATATTTTCTTTTGTTTAAAATAATCTTAAATTAAAACTAAAATGGTATTATTTATATATATATAATTTAAGATTTAATTTAAGATTTTATGTATATAAACATTGCTTGCACAAATAATGACCTTTCTATTAAATAAATATTTCTTTAATAGTTTTGCATCCCTTCTTTTTTCTTGGTCATTGTTCCATGTAAAGTACACGAATAGTGAGAGGTCTTCTCCCCTCACATTATAATGCAACCCTATAAAAATATGAATGCATGCTTTATATCAGATGCATGCTGTCATGCATGAACAAAGATTTCCGACTGTAATCCTTGGTTTGATCCGTAGAGCTCCAGAGGCGTTGCAGACGCAGGACGTGTCCAGCTCCAGCATGTCGCTCCGAGACCTCATGAGACAGCGCTTCTCCATCACGGTGCATCCTCGTCAGCCGCTCCTCATCGTGTCTGACGGCTACATGGTGACTGTGCTGCGGATGAGCGAGCGTCCGTCTGCTGCGGCTGTGATGAGCGCCGCCCTGCTGGACGCTGCGCAGGGGCTGGAGCACATACAGAGGGTCCTGGGCTCGTCTCAGGTCAGCCGAGGGATGTCAGCAACTGCTAGGGCTGGGCAATGTGGCTAAAAAATTTTTACGATTTTTTTTAAGACTTTTTAAGATTTTTTTAAATAAGTCAACTTGTATTATTGTGAAAATCATCTTTAAAGTTGCCGGCATATTGTGATTCCTTGATTTCTGAAAAAAATTAAATCGTGGCAAAACATTAAATTCAAATTAATCGATAAGATCTGAAAAATCGCCAGCTTCTAGTTCCTCTTTGTGTTGTGTTTATTGCTGTAATGATGGGTGACGAGTTTCTTCTGGGTGTTTCAGCCTGAGTTCAGGTCCTGGCTGGAGTCCATGTCCCCTCTGACGTTCACAGGAAGTCTTCAGCCTCTTCTAGAGAAAGAAACGCCGCTGTCTTCTCTACTTCTGTACCTGCAGGATACAGCAGACCTCACACAGTACACTGAGAGAGCTCAGGTCAGCCAAACTGACTGCAAAAACTGCTAATATGGCACATTATGGTTCAAAAGACAACATGCCAGACAGTTTTTAATAATATTGTACGTATTTAGTTTTTATTTTATTTAGTTTTATTTTTTATAATTGGATTAGGCAAAGTTTATAATTAATTTAACATGAATGAAATACAATTTATTTTTCAATATTACTTTTTTTATGTTGCATTGTTTTTCTTTTCCTAATCTGTCGTCTTTTTATCAACATCTTTATTCAATTTTTAGATTTTTTTTCTCTTTATAAATAATTTAATTGTTTAAAATTTTATTTGTTAATACAATCTTTTTAATTAGTTTAAAAATATATAAAAAAATATTATTAAAAAACAAATATTAACACATTTAGTAAACATTAAATTTGTTTTATATTTTTATATTTAAATAGTTTTTTAATAATGTTTTAGTGATTGAATGTATATGTATGTATTTGTTTTAAAAAGTTTTACTTTTATAATTTTCTATAATCTAAATATATAATGCTTTCCATGACAGACAAAATAGCATTGCTGTACTTTTTAATGCATATAATGGTTTTATTTTTTACAAATACACGCTGTTTTTGCAATAACACAATAGCATAAATAATTTTTAAATTACATTTTTATTTTATAATTATATTAATTATACAAAGTTTATAACTAATTGTAATGTTTTGCTTTAATATTTTTTGAAGAACTATTTTATATAGATATTTTTTAAAGTTATATAATAAATAAAAAGCAAGAATAGAATAGAGCAAGCTAGTGTTAAAGGCCTTTTTTGCTTTTGTTAACTGTATAATAAAATAAAAAAAAAACAAATAGATATAATGCAAACATTTTAAAGAAGACTGTTTTTTTGTTGTTGAGAAAATAAGCAGTTTATAAATGAAAAGAGTGCAAGTCTAAAAGTGGCAAGTTTTTTTAAAAATGGAATTAGAATAGAGAATAACAATATACTGTATATACAATATGGCCTTTTTGTAAAATAAATGGTGTCTCTTTAGGATGAGGAAGACCATGATTCTGATGAAGGTCTGTACATCTGTTCACGCACTGAAGACGGAGGCCAGCTGGAGTTTGCGTCTATGTTTGACACTCTTCACGCTCCAGAGCCGTCGTCCTCAGGTCTGCAGGGCGATCTGGACCGGGTTCACAGGAGCCTCACGAGAGCCTGGGCTCTGGGCGTTTCTTTGGGCGGCTCTGTCCAGCAGAGAGAGCGTCTCCTCAGGTACACCGTCCTCTGTGTGGCTCGCCTCGTGAGCCTCCTCCAGGTCAGGAAGAGCAGGAGCACGTGGGTCACTCACGCCCTTCACACCCTCGAGACGCTGCTGTCGTTTCTCCCGTGGGACGCCGAGCGCACCGCAGGACGAGGCTGTCTGGGCATCACTGTAGAGCTCACTAGATGCTTTGTGGACATGTTTCTCCCGCTTTCCTCTTCCGATTTAAGACTTTCCTCTCAGAACTTTAGCGCAGCGCTCGTCGTCCTCCAGCGAGCGTCTCGGTGTGTGGATCAGACCTACAGCCTCCCGCCGAGAGCAGTGCATCATGGGAAGGAAGGCCAGCTGACATATTCCTCTGACATGTTTTCTGTCCCACTGTTACAAGACGATGCTGATGCTGATGCCGAGACAGGAACACAAACCGCACCTTCTAATAGGTACTCTTTGGTTTATTTGAGTAGTAAGTAGTGCGTTCTTTAAGTCATCACTATTTCTGCTCATGGTTAGCACCACTCACTAAATTATTAGTTAATTAATAATGTGTTATTTTACGTAATTCTTTTTTTTGTTGTTTATTTGATCTGATTTGAATTAATTCTTTAATAAATTAATTTTAAATGTTTCCATTAATTAATTAGTATCTAATATTGTATTTAAATGTATTTCCATTAAGTTGTTTTCAGTTAATAATTATTTTAATTTTTTATTAATTAATTTATTTTAAATGCATCACTTATTCTGTTATTATTTTCATTCACATTTATTTTAATTACATTAAAAACACAATTAAAGTTTTATTATTCATTTCCAGTTTTTTTATTAATTAAATAATTCATATTTATTTATTTTAATTAAGTTAATCATTTATTTCAATTAATTGATTCATTTAAAATGTATCATTTATTCTGTTATTATTTTATTTATTCACATTTATTTATTTTTTTAATTACATAAAACTTTCATTGTGTTTTTAAAGTATTATTCATTTCCATTTTTTTATTAAATAATTCATATTTATTTATTTATTTTAATTCATGTAAATGTATTTATTTAAAATACATTCTCCATTTTTTCATTTATCTTAAGTATTTATTTATTTTGATTTTTTTTTACATTTATTTTAAATGCGAGAAGGCACTTTCTGCACGGCCTGAGGTCTTTTGCATTTTTTTTTTCTCAGATTGGTGGTGATCTGGCGTGAGGTGTACAAAAGGGCTTTGCGGTTCCTGGAGGAATTACATCACCGCATAGACGTAAAAAATGAGCTGGAGAAGATGTCAGTTATCATTCCTCAAATCCAGCAAGCTTTACAGTCAGCTGGAGACCGTCTCGAGGAGAGCCACACACTGCGGAGTTTCAGCGGTGAGCGAGAGCAACCAAAACACAAGCATCTTTTATTTCCATGATGCTGTAATGATGTGTTGCTGCTGTTGTGTCCATCCTCAGGTGAGCAGCACTTTATTTTAGGAGAATATACAGAGAGCGTTCAGGTTTGGAGGACTCAGCTGAGGGCAGAGAGACAGAGAGGTCAGTCTGTTTTCAGTCAAACGCTCCTGTTGATTGACAGGTGTCACTCACTTCATCCGTCCTGTGTCTCACAGTCGGTCCGATGACGTGTTTCCTGGAGACTCGCTGCGGTTTGGCTCTTCTCTACACGCTGCTCTTCCAGTATCGACTGCGAGAGGCTCAGGGTCTGTGTGACCGTCTGGCGCTCCAGTTACACACACCAACAGGACGACAGGAAGAGGAAACGCAAGGAGAGGCTGGTAGGAAGTCCATTATTTCTCCACTTAATGTCATTTCAGAATGGACCAGTATTAGTCAGATTAACCCTAATGCTGCATCTGAAAAGTATTCATTCCGACAGCAAAATTTGATTCAGTTTTAGTCATAGTCTTTGGGTACATTTTAGTCAGCTGAACTGTTTTAGTCCTGGTCGACTGATTGGGATAAGACTTTACTAGATTTAAAAGATTTAAAACGTCCAAATTCCCCGGGAAAACATCTGGTGATGTCAATGATTTGAACAATGTAGAACACGTCTTAATCTCAAAATTAAATAAAACCAGTTCATTGTACGAGTCAAAATTACAAAATTTTCTTTCATGCCAAAAATCATTAGGATATTAAGTAAAGATCATGTTCAATGAAGATATTTTGGATATTTCCTATCGTAAATATATCAAAACTTAATTTTTGATTAGTAATATGCATTGCTAAGAACTTTAACGTTTAATACAATATTTAGGTTTTTTTTGCACCCTCAGATTCCATATTTTTTAATATTGTTTTATCATAACAAACCATACATCACTGAAAAGATGTTTTATTCGGCTTTCAGATCATGCATAAATCTCAATTTAGAAACAAATGACCCTTATGACTGATTGTTGTGCTCCGGGGTCACATTTTTCAGGATTCACAGATGAATAGAAAGTAAAAAAAAACAGCATTTATTGAAATATAAATGTTTGTGACATTATACATGTCTTTACTGTCACTTTTGATTAATTGAATGCATCCTTGATGAATCTATCTATTCTTTTTTAATCGTGATCCCACACTTTGAACAGCAGTGTATTGCTAGGTGTGATTGTGCTGAGGTCAGTAAGCGGTTTCTCTCTGTAGATGAGGGTCTGGTGGGGCGTGAAGCGGCCTGTGCTGTGGTTCAGTCTCTGGGCAGGTTTATGGCTGCGTACTTCACCAACCGTCCGCTCTTCATCCTCCCACCACACAACGTCGACGTGCTGCCTCCTCTTCACTTACCACACGGTGAGTCCACCACAAACATTTACATTTAATCATTTAGCAGACGCTCTTATCCAAAGCGACTTACAAATGAGAACAATAGAAGCAGTCAGGTCAACAAGAGAACAACAACAGTATACAAGTGCCATGACAAGTCTCAGTTAGTCTAATATAGAACGCATAGCCAGGTTTTTTTTTTAATAAATGAAAAGACAAGAAAAGGAAAAGTGCTAGTATTAGTTGGTTAAGTGGTTGAAATGAGAAGTAGAGTTGGGTGTCATCAGCGTAGCAGTGGTAAGAAAAGCCATACTTCTGAATGTCAGATCCTAATGACGTCATGTAGATGGAGAAGAGAAGTGGTCCAAGTACTGAGCCTTGAGGAACCCCAGTAGCAAGGTGGTGTGACTTTGAAACATCACCCCTCCAAGACACACTGAAGGATCTGTCAGAGAGGTAGGACTTAACCCACAGGAGTGCTGTTCCAGAGATGCCCATCTTTTTGAGGGTGGACAGGAGAATCTGGTGATTAACAGTGTCAAAAGCAGCAGAAAGGTCCAGTAAGATGAGTACTGAGGATTTTGAAGCTGCTCTTGCTAGTCGCAGGGCTTCAGTAACCGAGAGCAGAGCAGTCTCAGTTGAGTGGCCACTTTTGAAGCCAGATTGGTTGCTGTCCAGGAGGTTGTTCTGTACAAGGAACATAGAAAGCTGGTTGAACACAGCTCGCTCAAGTGTCTTTGCAATGAATGGAAGAAGGGATACCGGTCTGTAGGTTTCAAGAAGCGCTGGATTTAGAGATGGTTTCTTGAGCAGTGGGCTTACCCGAGCCTGCTTGAATGCTGAGGGAAATTTCCAGAGTGAAGAGAGGAGTTGATAATGTGAGTAAGCGAAGGTATGACTGAAGAAGAGATCGCTTGAAGGAGGTGAGTGGGGATCGGATCAAGTGGACAAGTAGTAGGATGATTGGACAGGAGAAGTTTGGAGACGTCCATCTCTGAGAGTGGGGAGAAGGAGGAGAAAGAGTGTGTGTCGGTCATTGTGAAGTTGTCCTCAGTCTCCGGTGTGGAGAATTGGTCACTGCAGTTTTCTTCACAAATAAGACAACATCCATCAAAGTCGTCCGCTGTAAGAGTCGATGGAGGAGGTGGTGGCGGTGGATTAAGAAGAGAAGAGAAAGTCTTGAAGACTCGAGAAAGTCTTGAAGTCCGAGCATCACAACAGCTGTTAATTTTGTTGTGGTAGTAGGATGTTTTAGCCGTGAAGACATTTGCAGAGAAGGAAGAGAGGAGAGACTGATACACACTGAGGTCTGTAGAGTTTCTTGTTTCTGCCATTTCCTCTCTGCAGCCCTGAGTTTAGAGCGATGTTCACGGAGAACCTCAGACAGCCAGGGGGCAGATGGGGCAGTGCGTGCTGGTTTAAACAACAGTGGGCAAAAGTTGTCCAAGCAAGATAGTAAAGTGGAGCAAAGAGTATCCGTAGCACTGTTCGTGTCCAGAGCAGAGAACTGAGAGAGTGCAGGAAGTGAGGATAAAACCACAGAAGATAGGCGAGATGGAGAGAGTGAGCGTAGGTTCCGTCGAAAGGTGACCTGCGTTGGAGTGTGAGGCACTTCAGGAGTAAGTGCTAGATTAGCAGTAATGAGGAAGTGGTCTGAGGTGTGCAGTGGAGCAACTGAAGAATTGTCCACAGAGAAACAGCGTGTGTAGATGAGGTCAAGTTGGTTGCCTGATTTGTGAGTCGCTGTAGTAGACACTAGCTTGAGATCAAATGAGGCGAGCAGAGTTTTGAAGTCAGCAGCCTGGTGTTTATCTAGGTGGATGTTGAAGTCACCAAGCAGTACCAGAGGAGTACCATCTTCAGGAAAGTTTGATAGCAGCACATCCAACTCCTCCAAGAAGTTTCCCAATGGACCTGGGGGACGATAAATGACCACAAAGTGGATTTTAACAGGGTGGGTTACAGTAATAGCATGTGATTCAAATGAACCGTTACCTGTAGGTGATGGCTGAAGATCAAATTTCCATTCTTTTGATATAAGGAGACCCGTACCTCCACCCCTCCCAGTGGTACGAGGAGTGTGGGAACAAGTGAAATTAGTGGAGAGGGCTGCAGGGGTGGCAGTATCTTCAGGTTTGATCCAAGTCTCTGTCAGTGCCATGAGGTTGAGACCGGAATGAGTAGCAATAGGAGAAATGAAGTCTGCTTTGTTAACTGCAGACTGGCAGTTCCAGAGACCAACTGGATTAGAGAGGGTAGTAGTAGAGGTCAGAGGGACAGGACGTAGGTTTGTCAGACAGGCCTTCCTGCAACGTCCATAGCGTGCTCTTCGAGTGTTAGTAGTGATAGTAGAGATCTGAAAGCACATAGTGACTACAAGTGTAAGAGATATTTGAGGAAAAGCTACAAAAAGCAAAAAGCAATACTCAAGTGCCCTGTCGGTGTCCTTGCTCAGTGGAGTCGCGCAGGTAGAGTCGATGGTCTTCACACAAACAACATGAATGTGCACTGTTTCTGCGCACGGTGAGATCATTTTTGAATGCATGGAGAGTAGAGAATAGAGCTGTATCCCATAATTCAGTGCATTGCATTTGATCTTTCGTGTCTGATGTGACAAATAAACCTGATATGATTCCATCTATTTCTTGACTTGATCTGGCTTCCAAAAGTTCAGATATTTTTATACAAAGATGGCATCAAGTGAAAAATATTTGTGACCCTGTCACATCATCTGAAAGCTGAATAAAACATCTTTCCATTGATGTGTGGTTTGTTAGAATAGAGCAATGTTTGAAAATCTGGAATCTGAGGGAGCAAAAAAATCTAAATATTGAGAAAATCATCTCTAAAGTTGTTCAGATGAAGTTCTTAGCAATGCATATTACTAATCAAACATTAAGTTTTGATATAGTTACGGTTGGAGATTTACTAAATATCTTCATGGAACATAATCTTTACTTAATATCCTAATGTTTTCGGCATAAAATAGAAATGTATCATTTTGACTCATACAATGTATTGTTGGCTATTGCTACAAATATACCCCAGAGACTTGTGCATGGTCACAATGATGCTAGTATTGCTTTCTGAACACAGCCTGAGTCTCTTATGTCTAATAAGGCAGTGTATGGTTGATTATCTCATGTAATGACTTGTTTTGTCACTCACAGATGCTAGTGGACGTGTGGTGGAGTTGTGTCAGACTCGTGTATCGCAGGCGGTGCGCTCCGAGCAGCTCTCGGCTCTGTGGACAGTGGATTACGCTCTGGAGCTGCTCCTGCTGGGAGGATTGATGCCCGAGGCCTCGTGGATGGCCCTGCGGCTGGGAGACTGGAAGATGGCAGCCGTTCTCGGCTTGGCCTACAGCAACTACTGCACTGGACACTTCGACCTCAGCAGGTCTGTAGTCAGCATGAGGGTCTGGGTCACTCTCGAGTAACATGCTGCGGTGATGTTTTCATATTTCTGGCTTTTCCCGGTCCTCCAGCCTGCGTTGGAGAGAGCTGCACCTTCCCACCGAGCTGAAGCCTGCAGTGATATTCCAGGATCAGCTGGAGATGTTACTGGACCGAATGATTGGCTCTGAAGCACATGCTAACACAGGTGAAAATTCAGTATTTATAATCAGGGTAAATCATGAGATCTAGACCCTTTAATTAACCGTGCAACAAAATTAAAACAGTTTTGATTTGCTGTTGGTTTGTTGCTCCTTTAGGCACAGTGTGTGTTGAGGACATGGATCTGGTTCAGGACTCTGTGCAGGAGATCCTGAAGGCGTCTGTCATGGCGGAGGTGGACATCATCTCTCATCCTCTAACACGACTTCTGGATGCAGCCAAAGAGCGAGCGATGTCACTTCCTGCTCTGGTTCCTCCTGCGTTCTACCTTCCTGCTCCTCCGCTGTACTGTCCACAGCCTTCACCGAACACACAGGTGGAGCACACACAAGCCCGAACAAGCATGAACCCTTTATCGCAAAAGTCAAAAACCACCTCAAGCGAGCGTTAAAAACTTTTAGCAAATTTAAGAATTAAAAATTTGGCATTTCCATCACTCGTTTATGATGCGATACTTCAAAATTAGCATAAAAGAGGGTGATGGAATAGAACTTTCACAATAACCAATATATCAACTTTTATATTTACTTAAAAATTAATGTCACCATGTTTTTTAATTCCACTCGCGTGTGTAGGGCTTGCATTATTATGCTGTTACATTGATTCTATATTCAGTGGCATAAAATGGTCTTTAAAATGACAATAATAGTGCTTTTCGCGAATATTTCTGGGGCAATATATAGATAAAAAGTTGTTATTGTGACAGGCTTAGATGACATCCGTCTCTGTCGCATCGATCTTCAACTGTGTGTCCATGTCCTCAGGACTCTGTGAGAGATGCAGCTCTGGTTCTGGAGAGGGAGTTTCGCTGCCAGGTTTCTGGGCTGGTTGAGAAGGTTTTGATGCTCTTCAGAGCGGCACACAGCTCTCGGCCTGCGGCGCAGTGGTACATCAGCAACCTGCAGCGCTGCAGACACCTACAGCACAAGGTGTGTGTATCACAATTACTTACCTAATTACCCAGCTGTTAACTGAACAAGTACCATTATAATGTTCCAGTGTTCTCTGGGTGTAATAACCTTTATCTAACCAGGTTAAATATAAAGATTAATTGCTAACTAGCTTTATTAGCAGTTACTTGGACATTTAATATTATAATGACTATCTAACCAGGTTAAATATAAAGATTACTTGCTAACTAGCTTTATTAGCAGTTACTTGGACATTTAATGTTATAAAGTTTATCTAACCAGGTTAAATGTAAAGGTTACTTACTAACTAGCTTTGTTAGCAGTTACTTGATCATGTACCATTATAATGTTTATCTAACCAGGTTAAATGTAAAGGTTACTTACTAACTAGCTTTATTAGCAGTTACTTGAACATTTAATGTTATAATGTTTATCTAACCAGGTTAAATGTAAAGGTTACTTACTAACTAGCTTTGATAGCAGTTACTTGGACATATACCATTATAATGTTTATTTAACCAGGTTAAATGTAAAGGTTACTTACTAACTAGCTTTGTTAGCAGTTACTTGGACATGTACCATTATAATGTTTATCTAACCAGGTTAAATGTAAAGGTTACTTACTAACTAGCTTTGTTAGCAGTTACTTGGACATGTACCATTATAATGTTTATCTAACCAGGTTAAATGTAAAGGTTACTTACTAACTAGCTTTGATAGCAGTTACTTGGACATATACCATTATAATGTTTATCTAACCAGGTTAAATGTAAAGGTTACTTACTAACTAGCTTTGTTAGCAGTTACTTGGACATGTACCATTATAATGTTTATCTAACCAGGTTAAATGTAAAGATTACTTACTAACTAGCTTTGTTAGCAGTTACTTGGACATGTACCATTATAATGTTTATCTAACCAGGTTAAATGTAAAGGTTACTTACTAACTAGCTTTGATTGCAGTTACTTGGACATATACCATTATAATGTTTATCTAACCAGGTTAAATGTAAAGGTTACTTACTAACTAGCTTTGTTAGCAGTTACTTGGACATGTACCATTATAATGTTTATCTAACCAGGTTAAATGTAAAGGTTACTTACTAACTAGCTTTGTTAGCAGTTACTTGGACATGTACCATTATAATGTTTATCTAACCAGGTTAAATGTAAAGGTTACTTACTAACTAGCTTTGTTAGCAGTTACTTGGACATGTACCATTATAATGTTTATCTAACCAGGTTAAATGTAAAGGTTACTTACTAACTAGCTTTGTTAGCAGTTACTTGGTCATGTACCATTATAATGTTTATTTAACCAGGTTAAATCTAAAGGTTACTTACTAACTAGCTTTATTAGCAGTTACTTGAACATTTAATGTTATAATGTTTATCTAACCAGGTTAAATGTAAAGGTTACTTACTAACTAGCTTTGATAGCAGTTACTTGGACATATACCATTATAATGTTTATCTAACCAGGTTAAATGTAAAGGTTACTTACTAACTAGCTTTGATAGCAGTTACTTGGACATATACCATTATAATGTTTATCTAACCAGGTTAAATGTAAAGGTTACTTACTAACTAGCTTTGTTAGCAGTTACTTGGACATGTACCATTATAATGTTTATCTAACCAGGTTAAATGTAAAGGTTACTTACTAACTAGCTTTGATAGCAGTTACTTGGACATATACCATTATAATGTTTATCTAACCAGGTTAAATGTAAAGGTTACTTACTAACTAGCTTTGTTAGCAGTTACTTGGACATGTACCATTATAATGTTTATCTAACCAGGTTAAATGTAAAGGTTACTTACTAACTAGCTTTGTTAGCAGTTACTTGGACATGTACCATTATAATGTTTATCTAACCAGGTTAAATGTAAAGGTTACTTACTAACTAGCTTTGATAGCAGTTATTTGGACATATACCATTATAATGTTTATCTAACCAGGTTAAATGTAAAGGTTACTTACTAACTAGCTTTGTTAGCAGTTACTTGGTCATGTACCGTTATAATGTTTATCTAACCAGGTTAAATGTTTCAGTTTTCTTTGGGTGTTAGTAACCTTTATCAAACCAGGTTAAATATAAAGGTTATTTACTAACTAACTAACTAGCTAGCACTAACTAACTAACTATCCAACCAATCAGCTATCAAATCAACATAGTAGGTTTTTTTTAACAAGTACCATTGTAATGTCTAAGAATTCTTTGTGAGTTAGTAAGTACTGTTTGAATTTGGTACTTGTTAGTACTAGTTTGTTTGTTGTTCAAAGAATCTTACTGATGATCTCTGTTGGTAAATCCAGAAGAAAGAGTCCAAACACTTAATATAATATTAATTTATTCAGGCTAAAATAACGGTTACTAACTATCTTGTTAGCAGTTACTTGGACATATACTTTTATAATGTCTTAGTATTGTTTGGGAGTTAGTACACGTTAGTAAACAACCTGGTTAAATATAAAGGTTACTAATTAAATAAACAACTCACCAGCTAACTAACCTAACCTAAATCAAAATTTTTTACTTCTTTTTTTCTCTTTGTTTTGGAAAAGTACCAATGGAATGTCTTAGTATTCCTATTTGGATTTAGTACTAGTTAGTAGTAAATTGACTATCGTTTTAAGAATCTCATCTGATATTTTCTGTTGGTAGATCTGGAAGAAAGCGTCTGAACACAAAGCAGAATTGGTTCCTGATGGACTGAGGAAATTTTCCACCCATCGTGGGTTCTTCCAATCAGGGCCCAGCAAAGACATGGATAGTGTCACTACGCAAATCATAAGTATGCTTACTCTATTTAGCTGTCAGAACTTTTAGTTAGTGGTGTCTATGTGAAGCTCCGTGTATTTATATGATTTTCTGACCTCGTTCAGTATGTTTTCGTGAGTTGTGTGCACTTTGCTGGATGCTCCATGTGAGGGACCAGCTCAGCGTTTCCTGTAGAAGGTACCAGGCTGCAAGGCAACAGGAGAAAGACACTCCGGTGCGTTTAAAGAATGATTGCATGAGTATCTCTGAGATGCCAGGTGTGTCAATCCATGTTTTTGTTTCTCAGGTCAGTGTGTCAGATCTATGTGTTGAGGCTCTCTGTTGGGCACGCCGCCTCCTGCCGTTCTGCCATTTCCTGAACTCAGAGGAAGCCCTGCAGGACTTAGTGCTCAGCCTGGTGTCTGAACTGCCGCCTAGTCGTGTGGTATTATACATCACAGTGTTTCTCACACATTAATTTACTTAGGCCACAATATCCACATTGACCTCCACAAATATCCACCGTCTCCTGTCATCAGCTCACACATCTCACACACGAGGCTGATATTAGCACTATATTTAGCAATATATTTATCACCCCCTTGCTCTTAATGTATGGTTTTTCCATCTGGAGCATCGGAGAGTAGGATATGAGCCCCTCAGTTGTACTCAGTGTGAAAAATTTGATCTAAAAATCATACAGTCATTGTTTGAAAGGGTTCAAATACACAAAAATGCAGGAAAACCAAAGAATTAGTGGGAGCTGAAGGATTTTTCTGGAGAACAGCAGACAGTTTAACTGTTCAGGACAAACAAGGGACTCATTAACAACTATCACTAAAAAAAAAGACAAAAACTAAAAACACAGCTGTGGATTATTCTGCTAACAACACAGTATTAAGAATCAAGGGGGTGTAAACTTTTGAACGTGGTCATTTTTTATAAATGCAACTATTATTGTACTATATGTAAACTTGAAATATCTTATTCAGGTCAGTAATAATTAAATAAACAATAACATGCATTTCGTATGATCCCTCTTATTTTGGTCAAATAATGAAAATTTAGCAGAATCTAAAAAGGGGGATGTAAACTTTTGACTTCAACTGTAAGAATGCATATATGAGAGAAAGTAAACCCAGGATAGGTTTATAAATAAAAACATGCCAGTGCTTTAACCTACGGATGGACAAAGCAGACCATCCTACCCGAGCATACAACACACAATGATGAGTGAGGGTTTTAAGGTTTCTTATAAACCTCAGTGCACCATGATAAACTCATTGGCATTAATATGTGACGTTATCTGCTGCCACAAGTCTCACAAAATCCTTTGAAACACTGCATCACTAATCTAAACTTACTCATTTAGCATACTTATATTTTGTACTGTACCGACTTTTTGAAAGTTAATCTAAATGTTTTAGAATTCTTTGGGAGTTGATTATAACCTTTATTTCACCTGGTTAAATAAAAGTTACCAACTAACTAACTAAAACTAACATGTTAGTAGTTTTTGGACATGTACCGTTGTCATGTCTTTGTGTTTTGTGGGAGTTAGTTGTGGTCCTTTATTTAGCCAGGTTAAAAATAAAGGTTACTAACTGACAAACTAACTAACTAGCAAACTGACATACATGTTAGTAGTGTTTTGGATGAGTGCTATTGTGAAGTCGTAGCATTCTATGCGAGTTGGTTACTCATCTTTATTTTTAACTTGGTAAATTAAAATAAACAACCAACAAACCAACTAACTAATGAACGATTTTACTGTTTTAGTATTGTTTGGGAATTTGTTGGTCATCTTCATTTAACAAGGTTAAAATAAAGGTTACTAATTAACAAACAAACATGTTAATCGTTTTTTTGGCCAAGTATCATTGTAACGTCTTAGAGTTCTTTGTGAGTAATCTTTATTTAACCTGGTAAAAATAAAGGTTACTAACTAACTAACTAACTAACTAACTAACATGTTAGTAGTTCTTTGCTAATTTCTGTTGTAACATCTTACAATTATTTGCGGGTAATGTTTATTTATTTTGCCTTGTAATTTAAGTTTACTAATCAACTAACCTGGTTAATCAGGTAAAAAATAAAGGTTACTAACTAACTATCTAACAACGATAACAACGAACTATCTAACAACTAAGATATTACAAGGATTTTTTTTTACATATACCATTGTAAAGTCTTAGTATTTTTAGTAGTTAGCAAGTTAGTAATCTTTATTTTAACCTGGTTAATTAAAGTTTACCAACTAATTAACTTGCAAACAATAATAAGGCATTATGACGGTCCAAAAAAAATTGTATAAATATTAGTCTAATCTAAATAATCGTCCATTAGTGTAGCATTACAACGCATCTTTGTAGCACCTCACCGGTTCAGTTATTCCAAGCTTGTGTTTCATTTCCTGTGTTTAGACGGCAGAAACTCTAGCGAAAGTGTTTCCTGACGAGACAGAGTCTGTTCGCGTGCCGCTGCGGGATAAGTACACGTCGCTGGTGCAGAGACTGAGACCCGTGATAGTGCCAGACACCTTGACTCCAGGCAAGAGCTGCTTTAAGGAATATCTCACCCAGAACGATGGCTCTTTCCTTTGTTCAGAAAGCAGAGCATCTGGTCAGTCTTCAGCCCCTAACCAGATGTGCTCATGTTCACAGATGTGCCACCAGGAAGCATTAGGGAAGATGAGGGCGGCGATACCATGATGATTCTGATCCAGGATCAGCTGAGGCAGCGACGCCGGGAGCTTCGGCGTCTGGCAAAGTACCTGGGTGCACCGGAGCCATACCTGTGGGAGAGAGAAGAGGAGGAGGACAGAGGAGGTGCTGCCTCCATACTGAAGCGCCTCTCTCTCGGGACTAGTTTGAGTGACAGCACACTGACGGACTGTGGGCGCCCCCTAGTGTACAGTGAAGGAGACACGGCCGAGACGCTGTCTGAGCCTCTTTCCCCCGAGCTGCAGAACAAATCTGCACACAGGTAGCTCTGCTACTGTACTGCATACTGTATATATTTTTGTATAAATATTATGCGAAACAGTATGCATGTTGTATACTGCAAATGTAGTTGGTCATCCACACTGTAAAAATTATTTTTTGTAAACTAAACTAAGATTTTTGAAGTTCATTTTACAGGAAAATACTATTTGAGTCTTTCTATTCAAAATTTCAAATTTAATTCAATGTGTTACTTGCCGTTTCTTTGCAATCATTTATGAGGTTTTTTTGAGTGAAAATGGTTTCAAAGTGAATCTTGTATTCTTTGGTAGTTAGTTAGTAACCTTTATTTAACCAGGTTAAAAACAAAGGCTACTAACTAACTAAACTATTTTTTGGACATTTTTTGTACCATTGTTATTTTTATATTTTGGTAGTTAGTCAGTAACATTTAACTAGGTTTAAATAAAGTTAAAATTTCTAACTAACTAACTAACTAACATGTTAGTAGTGTTCTGCACATGTACCATTATAATGTTTTAGTTTTTGTTAGAGAGTTAGTAATTAACCATTATTTAACCAGGTTAAAATAAAGGTTACTAACTAACTTTTTAGTAGTTTTTTGGATGTGTACCATTGTTATATTTTACAATTCTTTGGTAGTTAGTAACATTTAAGTAAGTTAAAATAAAGGTTACCAACTAACTGACTGACCAACTAACTACTTACATGCTAGTTGTTTTTTAGACATTTCAGTTATAATATTTTATAATTATTCTTAGTTTGGGAGTTAGTAACCTTTATTTAACCATTGAATAAAGGTTACTACCTAAATAAATAAGTAATTAAATTGATAACTAACATGTTAGTAGTGTTCTGCATATGTACTATTATAATGTTTTTGTTGAAGAGTAAGTAACCATTATTTAACCAGGTTAAAATAAAGGTTACTAACTAACTAACTTGTTAGTTGTTTTTTGGATGTATACCACCGTTATATTTTACAATTCTTTGTTAGTTGTTTACATTTAACTAGATTACAATAAAGGTTACTAACTAACTAACTACCAAACATGTTAGTCGTTTTTTGGACTTAGTATCCTTTGTTTAAACAGTTTATTAAGGTTACTATCTAACTAACATGTTAGTAGTTTATTTTTTTAATTGTTCTTAGTATTCTTTGGGAGTTGGTAACCAAGTTAAAAACAAAGATTACTATCTGTATAACTAACATCACATAACATCACATAATAAACACAATAGTTTTCTAGTTTGTAATATTTTCGTTTTCATTTGAAGTTATTGAGTTACCTTTATTTAACCAGGTAGAATTTTTTTTTCAGTGCAAGGATTTTGTGCAGAGCATATCAAATTCATATTCTATTCCCAGTATGCATAGTGCATACTTAAAACATAGTTTGAGTAGTAGGCCATTCCGAACTTGTTTTAAACGGCTTGAGCAAATTAATGCGCGAATATGGTAAACCTACAGTAAACTCTTTCTTGTGTTTTTGTAGCTCTAAGACTGCTAAATTTCAGGATGCACCTGAGAAATCAACACAAGAAAGAAAAGGAGATAATAGATCCTGCACACTGGAACCCAAAGCACCAGACTCGACTGTACCCACAGTGGGAACCTGGGAGTTTGAGCTGGAGGATGAGGAGTACGTGCTCTTCCTAGATTTGTTCCTCAGCTACATGCTGGGAAAAGACAGACTGGACGCTGAGGAGTCCGAGCTGCCTTTACTAAGTGCTTTCTCACAACAGCTCCGTACTAGAGAGCTGCACTCGGTGACCTTTGACATGCTGACCACTCTCAAACGCCGTCAGAAGGATCGGAAACGAAGTGCGCAGTTACCTCTCTTCCATGCCGGTCACTGCTTCCGAACTCTCCCGGATGCTCCCAGACCTCCGTCGTCCATTCAGTTCGACGCTCGTTCTACGTCCCCTTGGGCTCTTCCTGGACTCCATACTGGGAAACATCAAGGTCTTTTTGCCCTTCGTCGACAGGCTTCCTTAATGTCCAAAGATGTCACAGACGTGGAGTCGACAGTCTTTAAGATCCTCTCTCAGGATGAATTAGATGTTCAGATGGAGCTGGACTCCTCTCTCGAGGCCCGGTTTCCTCAGCTGGCCCGGCTGCTGGAGTGGATGGTGCGTTGGGCCGACCGGCGGGTTCTGCTCTCTCAGCCAATCAGAAAGAGCTCAGAGGGCTCCGGTGATTCGGTGGTCATCAGGGTCAAAGCTTCGACCCCTGCAGTGCTGACAGCGCTGGAGCTGCTAAAGTGGAGGTACAGCGCCGCCCTGCTGGGAGAAAACTCAAATCACTCACATTCTAAGGTAAGGATGCATTCTGAGATGATTTCAATAAAACTGTTATCCCATATTCTCAATAGATGCCGTGCCTGTTTAAATTTGAATGTATCAGAGGTGTAAGTGCAAAGTCATTCAAAGAGTAAAACTGTTTAAAAATGGTAGAAGCGTAAGACAGGTGAGTCTGGTTGCAAGGTTTTTGTTTTGTTGTGTTCTGATCCTGATCTAACATTATTTTTTGTGAAGGAACAAAACTACATTTATTAATGGATCATGATGCAAAGGCATGATTCATTAGAAATACCAATGCAAAAGAAATGAATATTGATAAATAAATAATAATTATTAATTATAATATAAATACATATTAAAAATTAATTTATATTTTTGTTAGGGATGCACCGATCATGATTTTTCATGACCGATTGCGATACTGATTTCCAATTTTTTTTTTCTTTTAAGCAACAAACAAGAAAGAAGGAAAGTATGCATAAACAAGATATTTGGTATTTAATAGGCCAAACTTGCTTTTTGCTATTGAAAACAATAACCATAACCATCTGAAATTAACTGCAGTAAGTGCACAGTAAGTAGACTACATTCAATACAAACACAGATGTTACAGACATCTTAATTATATTAAGAAATGTTTTTAATAGTTTAGTTGAACAATAACAACACTAAACAACAAGACGCAGTAAAGGTGTTTAGTCATGAAATCACAGGAAGCACATTTATAATGCATGCTAACGCCATGTCAGCCAGCTCTCTCTCTCAATCTCTCTCTTGAGTGACCACTTATGATCAGATGGATGATGTTACAGGACCTCAGGGAAACTTACAGTCAGTATTTTAGTTCGTAGGGCTTGAGCTGTCAGAAACCCCCGGATCACACCACCACAGGGACTTCAGCACAAATGTGAAACGGACTCTGAACTCTCCTGTGCTCCATCAGAGGGAGGAGCCTGTCGCTCAGCCAATCAGAGAAAGCAGTGTGGACACGGGTTACCCGGGGTCAGCAGGGACGCCCATCACACTCCCAGAGCTGGACGTCCAAGAGTGAGTCCACAGCACACATCTGCTGAAAACATGACTGATAAACACTCCTTATGATGCTTTCGCAAAAATAGAAAAGAAAAAAGAGCTCAAAGTGACAGTCTAGAGAACAGATATAAAACACATTTAATTTAAACGTGTTACTTGTTGTTTTTTGTTATTATTTGTGAAATTTGCTCCCTCCCTCTATAGAAAAATGTTTCACTTATTCAAAAAAAATATATTTTTATTTAAATGATAATATAAAACATTATTCTGAATTATATACTAAAATAAGTCAATTTATTTATTTATTTTTTTCTCTATATATTTATTTTTTCTGTCTCATATCAACATCAGTGTTATTTTAGATGTATTTGTAAACTATTACAATTGTTGCTTATATTTTAAAATAGCTTTTAATTTTATACTTTCAGTTTTCATTTTTCTTTTAAATTTATTTTGTGCCTTTGTCATTTTTATTAGTGTTGTAAACTTTTTGTATTTAAACAAAAAATCTAATTCTACCATAATAAATACCAAGCAATAAACCCCAAGAAGGGCTCGTTTTGATTTTATAAATATACATAGCAAGGTTTCACAAAATAAAACAGTGCAAATAAAGTGTAATGATATTAATAAAAACATTTCTTCCACCAAACAATGTAGCTCCTCAGAAACAGTTGTGGTTGTTACAAACTGGTTGCCGAGCAACACACAGAAGTAAACAAACGGTGTATGATACTTTGTAGCTTAATTTAGAACAGCTTCGAATGCGGCTCAGCCAATCAGAATCAAGAAGCGGAACTCTGATAAAAAAAAAAAAAAAAAACAATAAAATAATGGAATTCTAGGAATGATGTAGTAACAAAAGCATGTGATACAAATAAAAACTCTTATCTTTAAGCATTGGGATTGAGTTAAAAGTGTTCAGAGAATCAAGTCAAAGCTTTTGAAGATTCATAAATCAAACAAGTAATTAAAGGGAACTAGACAGAAAAGCAGTTTTAACAATCCCGTGTGATGATTGTTTGTTCTCAGTGCGCGTGAAGCCGAGGATGTGGTGTATCCGCTGTCTGAACATGAAGACACAGAGATGATGATCGGAGACATCACACAGACGTCTGCAGCTACAGACGGTCAGTCTCCTGTGCACTCAGCCTGACACATTCTAATATACTGATTATTAGTCATGTTAATTCAAATTGTCTTCTTGTTGATAGTGGTTTTGTTTACAGATGAGAGCAGCGCCGCTGATGTCACCGAGGCATCATGGGCCAATCAGAGCAGAGCTCCCAGAGATCAGGTGACCGTGTGCTGCCCAATCAGTCTACAGAGACTAACTAATGATTTCAGACATCACTGATAGTTTGTCAACTGCATCATTCATTCAGTCTAATGACACTAAGCTGTTAAGCTGAATGTTGTATATTGGAACATCTGTACATAACTGTACTGTGTGTTGTGATATTTATACTTAAATCAAGATCTACATTTATACTTCATATTGGTACTTAAATCAATATTTTATTTTCGATGTATGTATTTCTACGTCTTAAGTAATTAATAGTAATAATATGTAGTTATTTAAATCAATTTAATATTTATTTAATACATTATTTAGTTAGTATTTACTTTTATTATTATTAATAATAATATTTTATCAGCAATGCTTATTTGTAATTATTTGTCAATACTTATTCATCCATGATATTTTTTATTAAAATATATAATTTATCATAGTTTTTATTAGTAGTAGTAGTTCATATTCTAAACATTTATACTCAAATCAATATTTATCAGTAACATTTATTTATCAATAATATTTATTCATTTAATAATGCATTGTAATAATACAGTTATCAGTGGGTAATTAGTTATTTAATAATACTTATATACAAATAATAATAATTTCTTTGTCAGTAATGATTATTTGTCATTATGTATCAATGTTAACTTATGTATTAAAATATATAATTACTTGTCAACAGTAATTCATTTTATTATAAATATGCAATATTATTAATATATGTATTTATTTAGTTGCTTAGTTAGTTGCCAATAGCCATATCATGATAATGCATCAGATCTGGATGTAAACAAGCTCTCCTGATGTGTCCACAGGCATTAACCCTCGCTGATCTACAGTGTCCAGACACGGATGAACATTCATCACAATCACTGTGAGTCTGTGCATGTCAGCTTTAACCCTTTACACCTGCTCCTTGCTCAAACCGCTAAACGAACACTAGACGCTCATCTGTGTGTGTTGTGTTGTGTCTGTCTGATCTCATTTCAGATCGGAGGAAAAACACGGCTCCTGTGCTCCGCTGGACAGGTGAAGATCATCACACTAGAGTTTCCTTCAAAATAAAAGCTTAAAAGTGCAGTCCAATTTGAGTGTAGAAATTAGGAAAGAAGTGTTGGAATGTCCCTACTGTAGTGTAAAGCAAAAATAATGTACCTGTCTCTTGGGTATATTTGTAGCAAAACCCAAAAAAACATTGTATGGGTCAAAATGATCGATTTTTCTTTTATGACAAAAATCATTAGGATATTAAGTAAAGATCATGCTCCATGAAGATATTTAGTAAATCTCCTACCGTAAATATATGAAAACTTAATTTCTGATTAGTAATATGCATTGCTAAGAACTTCATCTGAACAACTTTAAAGATGATTTTCTCAATATTTAGATTTTTTTGCTCCCTCAGATTCCAGATTTTCAAACATTGTCCGATCCTAGTAAACCATACATCAATGGAAAGATGATTTCTTCAGCTTTCAGATGATCCATAAATCTAAATTTTCAGAAATTGACGCTTATGATGGGTTTTGTGCTCCGGGGTCACGTATGATTACATCTCTACTCTGAGCGTGTTACTCTTGCTGCTTTCCTCTCAGACCTGAGCTCGCAGCTTCAGCCGGCGTACAGCAGACAGACGCACTGTCATTACCCATGATTCCCGGCGCTGAAGTCCCTCACATTGAGCCCCAAGCGCAGACAGACGGCGTCAGACAGCTGCTCCAGGACGAGCTCTTCAGATTAGTGCAGGTGCGTCTGAGCCCTGTTTAACAAACACATGCAACATTCTGCTATTATACTAAATACTTGTGTTACATGCATCAATCTGCTGCACTTTGAGAGTTACTCATCTGTCACATTTGTAGTGTTCAAATTGAAGGTAAAAAAACCCAGGTAAAAAACGATTTGTCATATTTTAGAATAGGAAAATAATAATACTTTGTTCTTAATTTCACATTAATTTCAGTGAAAACAGGTTTACAAACATTGTCTCATTATAAATTTAGTCACACGCTACTCATTTTTTTTTCAAAATTATGCCAAAGCATCTATTCATCAATAAATAATCTCTCTCTTTCTTTCTCTCTATTAATTTAGAAATAACAATCATAATAATAAAAATAGAACTACTAATAATTTGTATAATAATACTTAATATTTATTCATCAATAATATTATTGTAATTATAATAATTATTATTATAATTTCTTTAATATTAATATTTTTTTTTGTAAAGAATGATACATTTTTTTATATATTATCTTTAACATTTATAATAATAACAACTATTATTATCAATAATAAATAAATAAATGAAGATGTTAAAGAGAAATGATTGACATGCTTTGCCAAAATAATGGCACAAAACATTTCTGTTTTTTATTTTTGTCAATAACATTTATTCATTTATAATATATTTATTAATTTAGCAATTATTGATTTTGTTAACACTATTGTCTATGTATTAATAATGTTTATAAATTTTATTTATATCATTTATAATATTTGCATTTTTATTTCTCAGTAATATACATTTATTAATAATACATACGTATTTGTCAGAAATTGGTTAATTGCAATAATTTGTCAATATTTATTTATTTATCAATAAATAATTTATTGAAAAACGAGTTGTTGAAGACAATCGTTTGACATCAATCATAAGCAATAACATCAGGGATCTTTTCTGTAATTGTGAGATGTGTGAAAGTAACTGTGGGACAGATTCAGGTTATTAATAGGAAACACTGATATGAATATTTCATTTACAGTTTCCTGGTTTTCTTCTGTTCCAGCTTCAGCAAATCAACTTCATGAGTCTCATGCAGGTTGTTGGAGCGTCTTTCTCAAACCTGCCGCTGTCTCAACCCAACCTGCTTCAGTCCACACCTGCACAGCGCCAGTCTCAGCCCGCCTCTTTTACCCAGAATGCCCAGCACACCAACCTCCCGACACAAGCCAGTGGACTGGAAAGGGTTAATAACAACCAGGATTTCCTTCCTGTGAATGTGAATTGTGGATCTGATCTGAATCCAGAACAGAGAAACCCAACTCGCAAACCTCAGGTAATATTAGTAAATATAGAAATAATATCGGTGTTATCTTAGTGTTAATTAATAAATGGTACGATTTTTGAATGTTCATTTTTTTTTTTGCTTTTATTTTAATAATTTTCCGTTTGTTTTAGTAAGCTTGTAACCTGCTTTTGTAATTGTTTTAATATTTCTAATGATCTTTATTTTTTATTAAGTTATAGTTTATATTTTTTTATACATTTATATTAGACTTATTTATTTATATATTTTACAAATGAATGTATTTTGGACATATGCTAAAAGAATATATAGTCAAAAATATTTAAAAACAGAAAATGTGCGTTATTGAGAAAGCTGTCCATACATTTACAAACTACCTTTTAAAACTATTTAATTGGTATTAAAATGCTTATTTAACTTAAAAAAAAGACGTTTAACTTTGTACACTGTTTACTTTAATTTTACTTCTTTAAATGAACTTTTAAAAACAAATCAAAAGAATAGGAGTTTTTGATATAAGCCAATATTTTTGTATTCACTGATCATATATTTATTCATAATAATATATAATATCAGTGAATATAATTTAATAGTAATAATAACAATAACATTTAGTTAATTATTTATATATTAAGTTGTATTTATATTTATCAGATAATAATACTTATTTATTTATCATATTTATGTATATTTACCCATAATAATAAATTATTTATTGTCATTAATGATTATTTGTTGGTAGATGACAACAATAAAATGTAAAAAAAAAATCTTATTTAACAATAAAAATAATTTATCAATATTTCTATGTATTTTTATGCATTGATCATATTTTTTATTAATAATAATAATATAACAAATGTTTTATTCATCAATATAATATATTTAATTAATATTAATAACTAGTTAATTATTCATTTAAATATTAAATACGTTTTTATGTAATAATAATACTTATTTATGCATGAATTTTATGATATGATTTTATTATAGAATTTTTTTCAATAATAAAACATCATCATTTGACATAAATGATTATTTAATATTACTTGTCAGTATTTATCAATATATTAATGGAATTTAAAGAATAGGAGGTGTTGGTAGATGCCAATAATTAAAAGAAAAAATCAAATTGATAAATAATAATGTTTTTATATATATTCATTGAGCATAAATATGTATTAATAATAATAATATTATTATATAATAAATGATTATTTATCAATATAATATATTTAATAATAATAATAACTAGTTATTTAAATATTATATATATTTTATGTAATAATAATACTTATTTTTGTATCATATTTAATAATAATAATAACAATAACAATAATATTTAGTTAATTATATATTAAAATATTTTTATTTATGCAATAATAATACTTTTGTATTGTCATTAATGATTATTGGATATTATTTGTCAGTATGCGTCAATATATATAATTGAAAGTAAATTAAAAGAATAGGAGTTGTTGGTAGATGCCAATAATAATAAAAATAAAATCTAATTTAACAATAAAATAATTTTTATTTATTCATATTTGTCAATAATAATGACTATTTGCCATTATTTCTTAGTATTTATCAAAATAGTATTATTATTATTATTAATAAATGCTAATTAATAATTAAATTAATATTGATTCAGTATTGATTTATTTATTGGCAAGTGGTCATATCATTAGCAGGAAACGGTGTATTTAGCTGTGTGTATATATATAGTGACTGATATTTGGACTTCCTCTCACAGGAAGTGCAGCAGTTGAGCGTGCGCTCTGATTGGCCGGAGGATGGAGGATCTCGTGGCAGGAGTTTGATCCCGACGTCTCGTGGTCTCCTGAGCACCGCTGTGGATCAGGCGTCTCTGCACGGACTCAGACTCCTGCAGCTTCCTGTGAGAGAGGCCTGGGGTCCGAACCTCCCCCCCGCTCCGCCTGACCCCTCGTGTGTCCAGAGAGCAGCCTCAGCATCCATCAGCATCCATCAGACACGCCGCTGTATCGCTCCTGCTCTTCCTCTGCTTCGCTTTCACCCAGATCCCCAGCGGCCCGTGACGCTGCCTCGTATCCCACAATCCACTGGGGCAAACCTTCCCAGAATTCAGCTGCTGCACAGAGAGCCGGATCCACCCGCCGCTGTGAGTCTTTAAGCATCAATCACACACACTCATACCGTTTCATCTAGATTTCATTCTAGAACTCTCTATAATAATTAAATATAATAGTATTAATAATAATGGTTTTAAATAATATTTACTAAATAATATTGATTTACTCTCAGCAGTAAAACATATTAATTCACATGTTATATATTTAATACATTTTTATATTATGTATGTTATGAACATTTTATAAAAAGTAAAAATATAATTTATTTACTGTATATTACAGTATATATTAAATGTTTAATTATAAAAAAATTTATTTAATTTAAAATGTTTTTTTTTAGTTTTACTATTTACTCAGATCACTTATCAGTTTACTCATGTTTATATTTTTGTATAATAATTTGATATTGTAATAGCTTTTATAAATAATAATACTATTAAATGTATTATTATTATTATTATTATAATAAAAGAAATATAATATAATTTTATTTTTCCTTTTTACTCAAAGCAGTAAACACATCCTCATGCCTCTACTTGTATAAAAAAATTTTAATCATACTTTGAAATGATAGAATATTTTATATAATGTAATAATAATTCTAATATTATAATAATAATATTTAATAATATAATTAAATATTTTCACTCAAACACCAGACTGCGCTTTGTATTCTTTAAGGTTAAATGTATCCTTATAAATATATATCATAAATATATATGATTTCAAAAAAACATAATATAAAAACAGGAATACCAATAATAGTGTGATTAAACATTAAATTTTCATTAATTTTCATCTAAAAACACTATATAGATACATTATCCTTTTGAAAAATGCTCGTTTTGACTCGACAACTGCAGTAAAGTTTTTCCTGATTTAACAGCATTACACCGATATATCTATCTATATAAGTGTGATCATTTCCCCCATCTGTGCACTTGTTTGGTGATTCAGTTGTGATGCTCGTGAGGATTTTGATCAAACCTTATTGATTTTGTGCAGGTTGAGCGCTTCAGCAGGGCTCCGGTACGAACAGCTCGTCTCATCCCGCTGCAGGAGCTGTTGAGACGGACCCCTGCGATGCAGATGGGTGCCGAGACCAAACTACAGCTCTTAAAGACCAACCGAGTCCCGGAGAACAAGAGCACAAGCAGCCCGTCCATCAAGAGGTGACACGCCTCCAAAACACACAGCACAAAACCAGTCACAACTGAGGTCATGCATCCTCTGAAACTGAATACATGAGCTTTCCAGTGATGCATGGTTTGAAAATCAGGAATCTGAGGATGCATTTAAAGTTCAAAGCAATGCATATTACTAATCAATAAATTAAGTTTTGATATATTTACAGTAGGAGATTTATAAAATATCTTTACTTAATATCCTGAAGATTTTTTGGCATAAAAGAAAAATGCATAATTTGAGCCATACAATGTATTTTTGGCTATTGCTACAAATATACCCCAGAGACTCCAGTGTGTCCAGTGTGTCTCCAGTGTGCTCCAGGGACACATATATGAGGTTTTTAAAAATATTCTGGCTTTGTGTCCTTCAGACGGAAGAGGAGAGAAGAGAAGAAGAAGGAGGAGAAGATTGCGGTCACTTTCAGAGCGGAGGACTCCATCATTCCTCCGGAGGAGCCCAAAACTGTATTTGTGTATTGTTGATGAACTGTTTCTTTAAGTCGTGTACAGTGTAAATGTAAAGTGGATCATCTTGTGTTTTATTGTGTTCAGGCTGCAGAAGATGTGCCAGATCAGAACGACGGCTACACCTTTCCTTCAGGTGAGAAATATCGGTTTCAGCCTGATTCCTTCCTAGTGTTTCTAAATA